>NC_045786.1:119196347-119499022 GCF_009873245.2 Balaenoptera musculus
GAGAACAATTAGTTCAAGTCCTATTAAAAAGTAAATTCACATATAAATATGGAATCTGTGCCCTTGGGTCAGTTTTAAAACTCTTGAACTGTTACTAGCTCTCTCTGTTACCAAAAAGAGTACAGTTTGGGTTGTGAGTGAGGCAACAATCCTTAGAAGACAGTATAAGCAGCATAGTTACCCTGAGTGACACAATTAGTACCATTATTCTTGAATGCCATGCCCCAACAATGTTTTCTCTCTATATATAGTTTCAAATGTTTTTCAGCAAAAATGTTCAAACTTTCAAATGGGCAATATCAAAAACTCTCTTTCCTTCCCTCACTGGGAAAACCTCCAAGCTGTATCCTAAATTTTTCCTAGAGATGGTCTTTTAAGTTCCTTTGTGGCAGTGGTTCTCAACCTGGTTAACACGTTACTGTAACCTGGAGAGATATCAAAAAGCATTGATGTCTGGGCCCCATCCCAAACCTATTAAATTAGAATCTCTGACATATTTTAAAAGCTCCCCTGATAATACAGATCCATAATTTTTAAACACTGTCAATCTCAAAGTCCACAATCTCCAGGTGATGACCATTTCTTTTCAAAACCTATAATGACTTATTCCGGGGTTTTATTTACTCTCATCAGTGGGCAGCCAAACTACCACAAAGTGGCACAGGTATAGATGTGGAAGAAAGTACCGAATTACACAGGTTCAATTTCAGCTCTAATGTGCAAAGTGCTTGATCTCATCACTCCTGTTCTTAGAACAAGATAAAGCTACGCAAACTAAGAATCAATGGTTTTTCTTGGGCACTAAGGTTGCAGGGCACACAACTGCCATAACACCTGTAAAGACAAGTGCATCCAGAGAGATAGAGCAAGGTGGGTCTGATTACCTGAAGCAGAAACTACAGGATCAATACACTGGTAGAAACACTTAAATGGTGATTTTGGTGAGTTGCTGGAGGCAGAGTATGGAATACAGAGTGAGAAACTTCTGAGGGGAACATTCTTAGGGATTCCCTAAACTTTCATGAACTTCCCCTCTAGGAACCTGACCAGGTTCTCAATTTTAGGGTTCAGGAAAATCCTCTGGGGGGCTTCCCTGGTGGCGCAGTGGTTAAGAATCTGCCTGCTAATGCAAGGGACATGGGTTCGATCCCTGGTCCGGGAAGATGCCACATGCTGTGGAGCAACTAAGCCCATGCACCACAACTACTGAGCCCGTGTGCTGCAACTACTGAAGCCTGCATGCCTAGATCCCATGCTCCGTAACAAGAGAAGCCACCGCAATGAGAAGCCCACGCACTGCAATGAAGAGTAGCCCCCACTCACCGCCAACTAGAGAAAGCCCACTGCTGGTTCTGGAGGGGGAGGAGGAGAGCAACTATTATGAAGTGTGGCCAAAGCATTTTCCATAAAACAAGCCTAGTCTCCAGGTGAAAGGACTTTGCCAGAGCTCAATTCTGGAAACAAACTCTGGCTGGGGGAGAGAATTTCTCCCCATTCCAGCACTCTCCAGCCTTCCTGTTTCACCTAAGGGGTGAAAAAGCATTGTCAACAAGAGACACAGCTTGAAGGAAATAGATTGTGTATGTTGAAGTCAGGGAAAGAGTAGGGGACAGGAAAAAAGCTATACCACTGAAGGAGAAAAAGGAACACTTGCAAAAACGAGACCCCAAATTGAGGATAATTGGAACTGCTGCAGGGACGTTTGGGTGTGCTAAATAGCACTTTGCCAGGCAGCCACATGAAAGATTAGTGAGGCCTGTTTTACAAGTCAATAGGATAATGCAGTAAAGAGAATTATGATAAATCAGTGGACAAATATACATCTATTTTTAATACAATGACCCCAGCCAGTGGTTAGTTTGACTTTAAGGATTTAATTCTAGCCTGTCCAGCTCTCCATATCTCACCAATAAGATAACTCAATCCATCAACAGGAAGGAATGAATAGAGGGTATAAAAACACCTAGATTGTTCACTCTAATACTATACATTACTGAGCCTGAAGCAAAGTCCCCTCGTTGAAAAATGAGGACAGATGCCAACAATATTGGTGACTTCTAATATGTTTTGCCCACATGCCATACTTGGAATAGTCATCCTTCTGTTTTCTTTCTTGTACAATCAGTAATTTGTTTTGGTAAATTTCTCTGTAAAGTGATCTGTAAAATGTTTGAAGAGTGGAGAACCACTGATATATTGATCTCAGTGTGAACTAAACATAGGCTTTTGTATGGTAGGTTGATGTTTTCCTGGCCATACATGTGTGGGACCTTAATGTTCATGGGAATATCATGGTTTATGATGAACTAAAGACAAAACACCAGAGGATTCCCATCCTCAATATGTGAAAGATATTAATACTCAGTTTTAATTGATCCTACAAGACCAACAGGTCTACCTCCTTCTTACAATATACATTCCCCATTAACTCCCCTTCCCATAGCCCTATCAGAATTGGCCACTGCCTGAGAATGCTGATGAAAGACAAGAATGTTTATTATAATATAGAATATTCATTTATAGGTCTTAATCTTTGTTTCTTTACAACCTTTTCAAAGACTCCTCTCGTATGGAAAGTGTTTTCATGATTGTATAGCTGGGTCCCTGCCAGAACCCAATCACATGGCCCCAACTGCAAGTTGGCCGAGAACTGTGCAAGTGCTCATGAATATTCAATGATTGTTAATTGTCTGCCACCGACTTCCAGGAGCAGAGTCCTAATATGACTAGGTTCTTCCTAAGTGAATTCTCTCAGGGAACTAAATTTGGGATATTCTGCTTTGCTCTCACTTTGCTAAAGCCCAGCAGATATAACCAACTCAATGCACAATTATTAAATTTTTAAACACTTTTAAATTATCCTATGATTTTAACTATGCAATTCCACAAAGTATTCTCAGGGCTTTAATTGCCATGTATATGTAGCATTGCAAAGATCAACAAATCCATATCTCTAGCCCATCCACTTCTGAGCTTGAAACCCCCATAGTTCCCCTATTGGATATCTCCACCACAAGGTCTGAAATATGTTTCAAACTCATCATGTCCAACAATAATTAAATCCTTCCCTTCGTCTCAGACCTATCCCTTTCCTTTTGTTTTTCATCTTATTAAAATGGTATTGACAGTTTCCTAGTAGTTCAAGCCACAGACCTGAACATTACTGTTATTCCTTCAATTTTTTTTCTCTGCCTTTCCCCATTAAATTTGTCAGCAAGACTGGCTGATTTTATCTTATGCTATCTTATTTCCAACTCTATTTCTCCATCCCCCTGTCTCAGATCAATAGTGTCTCTTCCCTTGGTTGAATGATCTCCAATCCATTCCTCACTCTACAGTCAGAGTGACCTTAATAAAAGACAAATCTTATCATATCAGTTTCTTACTTAATGGAGTCAAAGACTCAAAGACTCTCATTACCCTTAAATGTGTTTCAAAATACTTAACATTTACAGAGTGCTGCAAGGTCTGTTCCATGTCTAACTCTCTGGCCTTATGTCTCATATATTTCAGTCATTACTGACCTTCTTCCCTTCTCTCTTTCCTCTTTGATTTGCTATTCATACATACTGGTTCTGTACTTGAATGATTCTGCATCCTCCTCCCCATACACTCTCAATCCTTGTCAGGTTAATCCCTAACTTTCCTTCAAGTCTCACGTTAACTATCATTTTCCTCAGAAAGCTTTATTTCATTCTTATATACAAGTTAGGTATTTTACCTATGTAGTACTGCAATTCTTCTATTATAGATCTAATGTATATCTAATTATAATTATCTACTCAAATGAATAAGTCTGTTTACCTTGCTCACTCCTCTTGACATTGAACATTATTTAATTTTAATCTAAATTTTACTTAGATTTAATATGTTAAATTTGATTTAGTTTTATTATTTCATTTTAAATTTTTGATACTGTACATTTTCTAAACTGAAATCCCATACTATAATATTCTCATTTGTTGAACAGTTGTATTATGTTGAACAATTCCTGAGTATATACTATTGAACAACTGCTTTTACCTATATAGTTCTGCAGTAATTAGTAACAAGCATCATTGAAAAAAATTTACGAGTACTCATATTAACTGTTCCAAAACTCCTGCTCTAATTATTAGCATTTTAAAAATTGCTGTGTCAGGACAAATAGAAATTAATGTATATCATATGATCAATAACCCCGAAAAATAAACTTTACCTTATCAGTGTTTGTATAAAAATGAGAAAGCAAAACATTATATAAACCCTATCTTTAAAACTGCCTCTCTGAATATGTAACAATGGGGAAGTTGTGCCTACTGTATTTCCTAGAATATAAATGAAAATATTTTTATAATAAAAATGTGGTTTATGCTTTACATAGTTAATCACTATAAATTTCATAAATATTTATGACACTATACATAGGTCCATCCCAATAGTTATTTTGATAAAGTTTTAAAAAATATTTTAACATGAAGAAATGCCAGATATATCTCTGATATTTGTAATGTTCATGGTGCTGTTTAGCTTGCAAATGAGATCCTATGTCTTAATATACAATTATTCAAAATTGAGAGATGGCCTTAGCTAAACGTTCACCTGAAAGAAATTAAAATCAAACAAATCTCATGCGTAAAAAATCTCACACATGTAGAAAGTTTCCAGTCTTTACAGTTTCGCATTTACAGAGTTGTTTCTCAGGTATTACTTTATGAAGTAATTCCTGCAGAGTTTACTAAAATATTGTTTAAAAGAAACAGTTATCAGACAACCACTGTGACATGAGTGGGCTCTATAGCTAGGAGAATCAAAAGGAGGCGACCCAAGTGGAGGGATGGCATAAGCCCAGTGAAAGGGTTATCTCCTGGACAGATTGATGCCTTCTCTGACTGGGCTTTTGGTCCATAGTGTGGACACCTGGGCGCCAATAAAAGTTTCACTCAGTATCAGTAAAATTTACTCTAAGGAAATGGAAGCTCAGCATTTTACAGTAGACATATTCAACTTGATTCTGAAAAACCATTATTTTGTCAATTGATAAGAGAGTTCAAATAAGTTGGAAAACTTGAAAAGACATAAGTGAAAGAAAATGGGAAGAGTTAGGAGATAAAATTAGTATTTCTAGAGGAAGAATGATAGAGCTAGGTATTTGCCTTGTGACTTTATAAAATGTTAACTGTAGACTTGAAAGTTGGGAGTAAAACAGGCATACTAATATGCTTAGTGCAGCCCGACTGGCAGGTGCTCCTTAATTTCCAGATAAGACAGGTTCAATCCTGCCATAAATCCTCTGTGAAACTAAGTGCTTTCTCATTATCTGTCAAGAACTTTCTTTTGATTGCTATTTTCTATTTACACCTGGCTGTGATTTTCAACTTTTGATGAATTCTTATACTCCATCTATTTGCAGTGGTCTAATGCTGATCCAATTTCGGAGCATGAAATCTGTTTCCTCTACCCTATGCCACAAATAATACTACAGAAAATAAATTATTGGCTGGAGATTTAAGTATAACTAACTATAGGAGATGCTATATGACAGCATGCTATGGAAGATGGTTTTCAGATGGCCCCCAAATTTCCAACTCTTAAAGTCTTCAGCCCCCATCCATTGACCCAGCTACCAGCCTCCGACCCTATTGTTCTGCCTTCTCTCCTCTTCCCACGTATCACTGTCTTTTCTCACTTTTGATCTATTACATCCCTAGATGCCTGTTTACTTTTTAGTAGACAACTTAGCTAAACATTTTACTATCTCCTCACAGCTCAGGTTCATGAACCCTCAGCTTATATTGATGAGACAAAAAATATTTCCCTAAACAAAAGGAGTTACTTAACAAAATTAAACTTTTATGTGAGTTTTTACTCCAAGTAAACTAACTCTCTCCCTAGTAGACACCCTTCTTAACTCAGCTTTTCAACCATAAGTAAATTAATTACAAGAAATTCATGTCAACTCTGTTTATTTCTGTTCCACAAGTATTTATCACAATGCCTGGCACACAGGTGATGCTTTAAAAATGTTAGGAAGATGGATGGAAGAATGAATGATTAATTGGTTAATAAGAAAGGCATTAATAAACACCCTTTGGGGATATCAGAGTCATTCATTAGAGTAAAAGATTCCAGTACATACTAGCTGCAGTCCTTCCAGGAATCAGAGAAAATGGGAATAGCTATTTTGCTAATAATGCTACATATGTAGATGCAGCATAGACTGTATCTTTGTAATGAAAATTTTTGTTAATAGGAACAGTAATTTCACTGAGTACAGAAATCCAGCTCAGTTTTTATGTTGATTATATAATACTTCATGTAGAGTGCCTACATTAACATATAGACATTAATATAAAAGAAATGTGAGACTTTATTTTGGAAGTTTAGGTCATCCTAACTTGTTCAAGATAATAATAATTTAGGAGAAAAACACATTAAAGTAGCTATGTAGCCTTGGAGAAAGCTTTGACTTGTAGAAGTTTTATGAAGTTTTGCCTTCTTCATATCAAGAATACAAATGGCAAGTCCCATTTTAGAAGGACATTCTCAAAGGAATTATAATTTATTGTTGATTTATAAAACATTATGGCACAATGCATACTTTTAAGCTCAAAATATTATAGATTCTAAACAATACTGTACTGCACTCCTCCTAAAATTCCACTTGACTGATTATTTTTCTTAAATGTATTTCTTTATCAAAACCCTTTTTATTGTTACATTTGTGGACAAAGTCATCACTGCAACCTTTAACAATTACTCCCTAAGACACAGATTTAGGGACAACAACATCTGAATAAAAGTATTTTTAACATTATAGTCAGTTAGTGTATTCTGAGCAGAAAGGTCACACTCTAAGAGGCATTTGACACACATGCAACCATTGGTTATGACGTGTTATTTATTAGCACTAACTAATATTGCATGAACATCAGAAAGTCAATGAGTACGGAAGATTTTCTTTAATAATGTATGAATATTACTTCATAACAGAGAAAACAGTTGCAATAATTAAATATCAGAGAATATGATTTTTTAAGATACCGAATAATGTAATAGCAGCAGAAGGAAATTTACCCAGAGAGAAATTTAACACAATATTTTGACCTCACCCGTCTTTCATGACACTGACTGTTTTCAGAAAATGACTCTAACTTAAAACCAAACTGTCGAGGGAAGCCAAAGGCTTACACTATTTGGTTTACTGTTCTAAGAGTATCTTTATACCAAGAAGGTAAAACAGGAAACACTTTATTATTTTCACTAAGAAGTCCTCCAATCTGTATCCACTGGAAATAAAATTTGATCCCTCTACTGCCTGGCACCACTCATTTTCTTGACTAAAGTAAATCTAGCTTTACTAATCAAAACTAATGCTTAATATCAATAAATGCAGAATAACATGGATTGATTCTACCATTCAAATGTAGTTCCAAAGATTAAATGTTAAAATCCATATTAAAATGGTCATTGCTTTAGTTTACTAAATGTTTTTGCTTATTCTGTATTTTCAGTCATGTGAACTTTAGTTCACTCTCACACTTGTTACCTAACGATTATAGGCTACAGTTTATACTATCTTTCTATTTTAGAGACAAATCTCCCTTAAAAATCAGAGTTGTGTGATATTCATAAAGCTACGTACTGACTGACCTCAAATGCAATTCAGCCCAATTGAGAAAAAAAACAAGTGAGTCTCCTTCAGTGTCTTATACCTAAAAGTTCATATTTCAGATTTTAAGTAAATATTGCATTATTTTTATTACCACCACATAATTTCTTATCTTCATACCCCTACTTTACAAAAAGTGAGTCCTATTTTAGCATCCTCTTTTTTTAATAAACGTGTTTAGGTCAGTGGCAATAATACATATTTAATAAGGGTTATCCGAATTCCCATTAAAATTTTTAAAAGGGGGGACCATATTGTTTTTGCTAGAAATACAATGAGGTTAACAGCTAGAAACTGAAATTATCTTTCATTTCACTTGAATTAATTCAGTTATTTCCACTTAAACTACCATAGCTGTTTAAGCTTTTGAGCACAGCGCCTGCTGGTGATAGCAAAATTGAATGTCACATTCTGTTGAAAAACCTTGTTGAAATATGTATATTAAAATAAAATTAAACTGGGTCAAATACTTTGTTTCTATTTGTCCCATTCAGCTCATTTAATGCCTTAATTTTTTTTTTTAAACCAAGAAATGTCAGTATGCAATGACTATTTAGATAAATAAAGTCTGTTACATTTGACTGTGAAGTCATATTTCTGTGTTTGACCAGCAGAAAGTATCAGTTTAGAACTATGTATCAATGATGACCTTTAGGAGGAAGAAATTTTCAGAAACTCAAAAGAACTACTGAAACTACAGTGGTCTCTATCTGGCTTATAACAGTTGCTTTTCAACTGCAAGGCATTTAGCTAATTAGTTAAATGATACCAAGAATAAAATCCGAAATCAAAGAATTTTACTCTCAGAAGCTAGCCGTTATATATTGACCAGTAATGAATATTCAATCATTTCCGATAGAAATGTTGCTTGTTGAACTGCCTCAACTAAATTTTGTTGTTTGCTTTATTTAAGTTTTAATTTCATAAAATATTCTAATCTAATAAAGTTTCTATATTTTTAATGTATAGAATATTGTACTAAACATTTTGTACTTAATTTTTTATAAAGTATATATGACCATTTGTATATTCCTATGCCAGTAGGTACACTTTGAATGTTCATGTGATAATGGCTCAATATTATAGGGAATACATGTCACATACTTTGAAAACCTATTTCTTAAAGTAATCATTCCCTTCTCTGGATGCCTGTAGTGATTATGGACTTCAGTATTATTTTAATTCTTTCTGTCTCTGATTCTATTTAACTATTCAAGTTTATAAATTACCTGTCCTACCCCCCTGAAAATAAATAAAACATTTAAGTCATTGAAGAACCATTTACTCCTATATATTTTATGCAAAATATTCCCTCATTAAGATACCTCACTAAGGATATTGCAAAAAGTATGAAATCCCTAAATATTTATGCATATGTTTATTTTCATATTTGAAAACCAAACCCCAATGGTGATAGTGAATGGCATTTTGCATATTTACTTGAAAAACTCCATTATGTGATAACTATGTTTTACCATGCTAGGATGAATAACTAGGTTTCTTCTTCTTTATAAATGACAAGTTAAGTTGCCACACTCTTAAGTTTGTATTTTACTGATCTTTTTCCCTAAAAATATCATCATCCTCACAATTGTTGCCACAATTATTCAGTTAATTAAAACAAAGCTGTGTAACTATGGAGGAAATGCAACCATGGAGGAATTCAGGATCAAGAACATGGTTGATTCAAGCAATGCTGGAAATTTGTATTTAGAAGAGAATTGCATTCATTCCTATAGGCCCAAGCTTAGAACTGCTTCTATTGGCATAGAATTTTATTTATTAGACTGTGTGTTTCTTTTATTAAGGAATGGGGGTCAATTCTATATTACCAATAGGTCTACTTACTTTTAACACTCCAAGGGAAAGAATCTTGGATCTGAACTATATTAGTCCACAAAACCATTAAATATTCATTTTACAGGGATGATGCTATTTGCTCTGGAATAAAAATATCAGAAAAAAAAACAAAATAATAGAGATAATAAAAACATCCAGTGACTGCCAGAGGTTTGTGTTTGGTGTGTGTGGTGGTGGGGTGGCAGGGAATGAATGAATAGCAGAGCACAGAGGGTTTTTAGAGCAGTGAAAATACTCAGTATGATACCACCATAATGGACACAAATCATTATTCATTTGTCCAAACCCACAGACTACACAACACCAAGAGTAAACCCTAGTATAAACTATGGACTTTGGGTAATTACGATGTGTCCATGTAGGTTCATCAACTGTAACAAATGTACTACTCTGGCGAGGGACTTCGATAATGTGGGAAGCTAGGCATCTGTGGGGCAGGAGGTATGTAGGTGTAAGGAAGCAAAATTTGCCACCCCAAAATGTCTCACTGGTATGAGGATTATTTCAGGTTGATTTTTATTAAGAAACAGAAGGCTCAAGAATTCTTTCTTGTTATCTCGCTCTTAGCTCCTTAAAGAATTTAGGTAAAGGGCTATTACCAGAGATATCTGCAAAGAATATGGGCTAGATGTGGTGGGAGAGACTAGGCAGTGCCTAGAGATCAGAGTTCATTCTGTGTCTGATTGTCTCTGAAAGGCCCAGCAGACAGGTGTTTAACAAGCATTTGCTTTTCCATCTCCATGTGAATTTTTTCCTCCCCTTTGTAGTCCCAAACTATTACCCCCAACATCCTTTTTTGTCTTTAGCTGAAGATGATGTTTAAGGTGAGGGCTTTGGCCATCTTGGTTACTCAGTTTTCCTGGGTCTCTCCCATGTATGTATGTTATTAAATTTTTGTTTGATTTTCTCCTGTTAATCTGTCTCATGACAATGTAATTCTTAGACCAGCCAGAAAAGCCTATATGGGTAAAAGAAAATTTCTTCCTCCCAGATATAGGAAATCCCTGTACTGTCTCCTAATATTGCTGTGAACCTTAAACTGCTGCCCCCCCTCAAAAAAAAAGCCTTATTTTTTTTTTTTTAAAAGCAAAAAACAATATCAGACAAAAAAGAAACAATATAAGCTGAGGCTGGCATAGACTATGTCATCCAATCAACTAAATCTATACTCAGTTACTCTGATTTACATTGAGACATTAAATCATTATTTTACATTGAATAGAAAAAGAGAAACTCAAAGTTTATCTTCATGATTCTAAAATTATTTCATTAAATAATATTGAATCCTCTGTATATACCAGGCTCTTATCTATTAAATGTACATGTACTTTTGAATTAATAAAGTGCTATCTTTAGTATTTATTATTGTATTTAGCTACTTGTGTCTTTATGAGTACCATATTAGTCTCCATGCCTCAAATCAAAAGCCAGTTAACTTTCATGTCTTAAATGATTTCTTAACACAAGAACCCTCCTCTTTTCCCACCACTGGGCTTCTATGCTGTCAATATAAGGCAGCAGGATCTAAGACTGAAAATTCTGTGTAGAAGCCTATGACCTGCTCCCTGGAGAGGGAATAGCTTCTTAAATTTAGCAGTATCTGTGTTCTAATTTGTAACAGCTCATTCATAGAAAATTTGTAATTATTTACTTAAACTTCAAATAATTTAAAGTTTTTATCTACTTTAATTCCCGTTAACCCATGGAGGATGGAGTAAGAGGGGAACTAATTACGTAGCTTACACAAACAAAAATGCTGGATTTTAATTTCCTTTAATGTTCCAAGAAAGTGTATTTAAAGCACATACTTAAGACAAGTGAAAATATTCCATCAAATATCTCTACAGATTGATATTATTCATCTTGTAAAATTGTTCCACTGTCTTCCTTCTAGAAATTTTTTTAAAAAGCACAAATAGCCAATCAAAAACCTCTTGGACATAAGCCCTTCTTTAATTCTGCTATTTCTCATTCCTCCCCTTATATTTTTACCTCCTTGAGAGAAGTGTTCATATTCAAGATATTCACTGTCTCTATTCTCAACCAACTGAAATCTATTTACCTCTGTTATTAAAAAAAAATAACTTTTTTTTTTTTTTTTGGTCAAGAACACTATGATATCCTGGTTGTGGAATGCAGTAAATGACTTTCAGTACTTTCTGATCTGATGTTTCTAGAGCAGTGTACATGATGCTTCTTTTTGAAACTTTTTCTTTCCTTCTCTGGCACCAATCTTTTTAACCCACTGGCTCTCCTGCCACCCCCACCCACCCTGCTCTGTTTTTTTTTTTTTTTTTTTTTCCTGCAGTGGTAAATGCTTGTGAATAGAGATGAATTTTGTTGCAAATATGTATATAAAGTTCATAGGTTTCTCTATCCTCTTAAAAGGAGTTAACTGCAGGATTCTGTTCATGGTACTGCTGTAGCAGAAACTAGTTGAGGCACCCCCCATTATGTTAGCCCTTATTCAGCCCTTATTCTTTCCGCCCATTCAACTGGTCTCCTACTGATTTTTTTAATTTTCTCCCTCTCTTGCTTAATTTCCCTGTGAAAATGATTGCCCTCTAGCTAAGGTTGTACTATGCACCTGATGTTTACTTCTCCAAGACAACACTCCCTAACTCTCTTTTCCTTTGTGAGCATTCTTCATTCCAAAAAGAAGGTCACAGAATGATAACCTTGAGGACCACCAGAACCTATTCGGGAACCACCTGATGCCAGGTCTAATGATCTCAATGTCTCCAGAAGGAAAGAATGCAAGACTACATCAGCCCTGATCCTTATCTACAGCTCTATTTTCCACCCTGAAACTATAAGACCCCTTCCAGCTTCCCAGGAAAGGGGGCACAGTTTTGAGAGCATTAGCCCCCTGTTCCCCTCTTTGCCTGGCAAAGTAATAAAGCTACTCCTTTCTACTCCTCCAGAGCTCTGTCTCCAAGTTTCTATTTGGCACTGGTGAACAGAGGTTGCGTTTTTTGGCAGCAGTACCAGTTCTCTTCTACGTTTTAAAAAATTCTTTTTCTCTCTTCTCAAGCTGTCTTCTTTACTCTCGTCCTCTTCTCTCCTATTCCTTCCCTTTGTGTGCCTTTCTTCCATTTTCACTCATACACATCCTAGGAAATCTCACTCACTTCAGTGACTTCAACTACCAACTATATTTTGAGTATTCCTAGACCATTGTCATTGAAATCCGAATTATATATTGACCTCTATATCACCTGCTATGTATCCTGAAATTATCAGATCAAAGGCAGATTTCAACACCCTCCATCTGTATTCGACATTTTCTGTTTCAGAGTGTGAAATCAACATCATCCAAGTGACCAAAGTTAGAGGATGAGGAATCACCTGCATTTCCCTCCCCCTAACTCCTGCATCCTTATGGCCTTACAAGGCATGCCTCAGTTATAACCCCCAATTCTCTCATTTCTTCATCACTGTAGGATCTTTCTTCTTTGATGCAGAAACATCAAATGAATGAATGATGAACTTAGTCCATGGAGTTCAGAGAGCCTGATGTGCAATAGAGTAATCCAAAGTAATCCATTTATTAGATTTAGCTATGTATGGAGTGCGCGTACTCAGGGAAAAGGCAATTCTTAAAGTGTTATACAAATGAAAAGCTAGGATATTAAATAAAATTGTAACCAAACACAAAGATAATATAAATAAGTGGAGATTAAAAACGGGACCAAACAAAAACTGGTCAAAAGACCATGAATATACAGAAACAAAGAGTAATAGAATGGACAAGAGTTAATGGATCTAAAGAGGAAATCATGTACAGTAAGTCGCCTACATACAAACCTTCAAGTTGCAAACTTTCAAAGATGTGAGCGTGCATTCACATGTTCAGTCACATCAGTTAGTTCACGTATCTGATGTGCATTGTCAAGTGCATGCATCCTCTACAAGTGGTTATGCTTTTGTGTACTTCACTGTACAGAACTGTATACAGTACAGTAGTACAGTATATTTACTTCAAGCCCAGGATGTCTGGAAGCAGGCATAAAAGCAGTGGAAACGTAGCTGGTACTGCTAAGAAGCACCAAGCAATAACGATGGAAACAAAAGTGAAAATAATTGAGAGAGTGGAGAGAGATGAAAAGATGGTAGACATCGCTTGTTCTTACAACATGAATCATTCAACCATGGCACACTTCTAAAGAAAGAGGACAAGATCATGGAACATGTGAAGTCTGCTGTGCCAAGGATGTCGACAATAATACTGAAGAAGTGTGGAAAAGTGATGGAGGAGATGGAGAAACTTCTCAGTGTGTGGATGCAGGATCAGCATCAGCATCGAGTCCCACTCAGCTTAATGCTGATTCAAGAGAAAGCTAAAATCCTTTATGAAGACTTGAAGAAGAAACACAGCAAAGAATCAGAGGGTGCATCTTTTAATGCCAGCCATGGCTGGTTTCATTGGTTCAAGGCTAGAGCCAACCTTCACAATGTAAAAGTAAGTGGGGAGTCAGTGAGTGCAGATACAGTAGCTGCTGGGGAATTTCCTGAACCGCTTTGAGAAACTATTGATGAAGGCATGTATGTACCCAAGCAGGTTTTTAATGTGGATGAGACACAACTGTACTGGAAGAGGATGCCAGACCGAAGTTACATCAGTGAGGAGGAAAAGCTGATGCCAGGCTATAAAGCAGCAAAGGATAGGCTAACTCTGTTGTTTGGTGGCAATGCTTCTGGTAATATGAAGCTGAAGCCTCTCTTAGTTTATCATTCAGAGAACCCAAGAGCCCTTAAAAACATTGCCAAGTGCTCTCTTCCTGTTGTGTGAAAGAGTAACCCCAAATCCTGGGTTACACAGGCCACTTCCCCGGACTGGTTTTTCCACCACTTTATCCTGGAGGTAGAGAAGTATTGCTTGGAGAAGGATGTCCAGTTCAACATTCTTTTGCTGCTCAACAGTGTTCTGGGTCACCCCCCATTCATGGACCACTTTCATCCCAACATCAAAGTAGTTCATCTGCCCCCAAATACTGTACTATGTTGCTCATTCAACCTATGGACCAGGGAGTTACAACAACTTTCAAGAAATACTATTTATGTCACACTTTTTGTAAAGACAGTAAAGGTGAGTGATGAATCAGGAATAACCTTGCAACAATTTTGGAAGGACTATAACATCTACAAGGCCATAAAGAACATTGACTTGGCTTGGTGTGAGGTTAGGGTCGTTACCATGAATGGGGTTTGGAAGAATCTTTGCCTGCAGTTTGTTCAAGATTTACGTGAATTTGAGAAGGTGGATGAGGAGTCCAAAGAGGTCTTCAGCAACTTACTGACACTCAGCGAGAAGCTGGAGATAGATCTGCAAGAGGACGACTTCACTGAACTCCTTGTTATGCAACACGAGTTTACTAGTGAAGACTGGATGGAATTGGAGGCCCAGAGAAAGGATGAAGAGAGACAAGAGGAAGACGTAACTGAAGAACTGAAGAGATTCACAGCACAAGAAATGGCAAGGGGATTTTCTTCATTTGAGGAGGCACTGTTAGTTTTTGAGGCACAGGACCCGAATGTAGAATGGTACGCAAAGGTTGCAGCAGCCATTCAGAATGTAATCCAGGGCTACCATGTCATCTATGATGAGAAAAAAAAGAGCTACTACCCAGGCATCACTGGACTGTTTCTTCAAGAGGGTAGACAGAATTGAATCCAGCAAGGAATCAGAAACTGTGCCATCAACATCAGGCATGAGTGAAATTGCAGCTCGCCTTCCGTCTCTTATTGCTGACGATCCTTCAGCTCTACCATCTCCCACCTCCTTTCCCTCCTCCAGTCAGTAACTCTTCTTGCCTGTTCACTCAAAGCCGGTCCCTGTATGCCAGATGTTGTACTGTACTACTGTACTTTTCAAGGTATTGTACTGTAAGATTAAAAATGTTTTATTTTTTGTATTTGTTTGTTTATATGTATTATTTGTGTGAAAAGTATTATAAACCTATTACAGTACGGTACTATATAGCCGATTGTGTTAGTTGGGTACATAGGCCTAACTTTGTTGGACTTACGAACAAATTGGACTTATGAACGTGCTCTCGAAACAGAACTCATTTGTATGTAGGGGACTTAAACTGTAAAGCAGTCTTTTTAATGAAAGAAATAAAACTTTGCATACTGGAAATTATTTTAAAGTTATCAGATTAAAATGGGCACCTATAAATAGAAAGTATATTAATCTATATCTCTTTAATTTCCTCCTGGATTTTTGTAACATGTTTCTAAGTGGTATCCTTTCCCTGCTGTGTTTCTTTTTTTTTTTTTAATTTGGAGTATAATTGCTTTACAATGTTGTCTTAGTTTGTGCTGTACAGTGAAGTGAATCAGCTATATGTATACCTATATCCCCTCCTTCTTGGACCTCCCTCCTACCCCAACCCCAACCCACCCATCTAGGTCATCACAGAACACTGAGCTGAGCTTCCTGTGCTTTATAGCTTGTTCCCACTAGCTATCTATTTGATGCATGGTAGTGTATATATGTCCAACCTAATCTCCGAATTTGTCCCACCCTCCCCTTCCCCCACGGTGTCCACATGTCCATTCTCTATGTCTACATCTCTATTCCTGCCCTGAAAATAGGTTCTTCTTTACCATCTTTCTAGATTCCACATATATGTTAATATATGATATTTGCTTTCCTTTTTCTGGCTTACTTCACTCTGTATGAGAATCTAGGTTCATCCACATCTCTACAAATGACCCAATTTCGTTGCTTTTTATGGCTGAGTAATATTCCATTGTATATATGTACCACATCTTTATTCATTCATCTGTCATTGAACATTTAGGTTGTTTCCATGTCCTGGCTATTGTAAATAGTGCTGCATTGAACATTGGGGTACATATGTCCTTTTGAATTATGGTTTCTCAGGGTATATGCCCAGCAGTGGGATTGCTGGGTCATACGGTAGTTCTATCTTTAGTTTTTTAAGGAATCTCCATACTGTTCTGCACAGTGGCTGTATCAATTTACATTCCAACCAACAGTGCAAAAGGGTTCCCTTTTCTCCACACCCTCTCCAGCATTTATTGTTTGTAGATTTTTTGATGATGGCCATTTTGACTAGTGTGAAGTGATATCTCATTGTAGTTTTGATTTGCATTTCTCTAATAATTAATGATGTTGAGCAGATTTTCATGTGCCTCTTGGCCATCTGTATGTCTTCTTTGGTGAAATGTCTATTTAGGTCTTCTGCCCATTTTTTAATTGGGTTATTTGTTTTTTTGATGTTGAGTTCTATGAGCAGTTTGTATATTTTGGAGAACCTACCTAAGGATCCAAAAGACCTGTACTCAGAAAACTATAAAACGCTGATGAAAGAATCAAAGATGACATAAACAGATGGAGAAATATACCATGTTCTTGGATTAGAAGAATCAATATTGTGAAAATGACTATACCACCCAAAGCAATCTACAGATTCAATACAATCCTTATCAAATTACCAATGGCATTCTTCACAGAATTAGAACAAAAAATTTTACAATCTGTATGGAAACATAAAAGACCAAGAATAGCCAAAGCAATCTTGAGAACGAAAAATGGAGCTGGAGGAATCAGGCTCCCTGACTTCAGACTATACTACAAAGCTACAGTAATCAAGACAGTATGGTACTGGCACAAAAATAGAAATATAGATCAATGGGACAGGATAGAAAGCCCAGAGATAAACCCACGCACATATGGTCCCCTAATTTATGACAAAGGAGGCAAAAACATACAATGGAGAAAAGACAGCCTTTTCAATAAGTGGTGCTAGGAAAACTGGACAGCTACATGTAAAAGAATGAAATTAGAACACTCCCTAACATCATACACAAAAATTAACTCAAAATGGATTAAAGACTGAAATGTAAGTCCAGACACTATAAAGCTCTTAGAGGAAAACATAGGAAAAACACTCTTTGACATAAACCACAGCAAGATCTTTTTTGACCCACCTCTTAGAGTAATGAAAATAAAAACAAAAATAAACAAATGGAGCCTAATTAAACTTAAAAGCTTTTGTACAGCAAAGAAAATCATAATATGAAAAGACAGCCCTCAGGATGGGAGAAAATACTTGCAGTTGAACCTACTGTCTTTCATATTGCTTCAGGAGTAATAGACGTAAAAGACAAATTTTTAATCCTGTCATTTTTATTTCAAAATCCATTATATAGTGCTCTTTTTCACTCAGAATAAATACCAATATCTCTTTCATACCTTAGAGTGTCCTTCATGATCTGAAAACTACAGACCACATTAATTAGTCTCTTGCCACATTTTCCACTTGGAACTCAATCCTAATTATACAAAAATAATTCACTTTCCCAAAATGCCACGCTCTTTCAAGTTCCCTTCTTAGTATGTGTTTGATACTTCTGTCTAGAAAGTCTGCATGTACAATTCCTTCAAATCATAGCTTATATTTTTAAGGAAGAGTTTCCATTTCTTCCACCCAAAATATCCAACACTATTATTTTATTGAAATACTTATCTGACTACATCTCTTTTTCCCCCCCAGTATCAATTTTTTTTTTTTTCAGATATCAAAAAGCATTTCTCCCTATAAAGGACCTAGAAAGGGGTAGGTACTTGGTAACTGTTTATTTTACTTCAACTATAAATAGAATTATAAGAAAGTTTTATGAGGCATAATAAAGTACTGATAATATAAATAAAATAATTGAAATAAATTATAGCTTGCTTGTCTTGCTATTTGTACAGAGAGCAGTACATATAACCAGGGCTGTACATTTTGCCTTTTCACAAACTCTTGAATCTAGAAAGAACTAAAGTTTAGTTGTAACCTAAATTCCATAAATCAGTTAATAACATTATATAAAACACAAAATTAGCCTTATATCGTTTTAAAAATTAATTTAAAAAATATCCATACTATATACCTACAGAAATTGCAAAGGGAAAGAATAAATTTGAAAATGTTGAATCATTTTCAATTGAGTCATTTGTTATTACAAGTATTCAAAAGAAAATTCTTAATATTCTTCATGTTGTCATTATTATCTGGCTTCCAATTTACTAAGGAGTTGTCAGTGTTCACCCTATCACTGACTTAAAGGAAATCATTTTTTTTCTATTAGCATTTATGATTTGCTTATTTTTAGTGATTTTCAATTTTATAAGTATGTATGAACTGTTTTAAAATTATTTATTGGTGTTCATCAATGAATTTTCAGTCACTGTCTTCTGAATATGCCTATCACATTCTCTTTATTATATCTGGATATATCTACATATATCTGTCTATTATCTATCTATCCATCCATCCACCCATCCATGCTAGTCATTCTCATTCTAAAACTTCTTATTCTAGTTTATGTTTCTTAACATTATACAGTTTTCCTTCAGTATCCACAGGGGATTGGTTCCAGAACCCCATGGATAACAAAATTCACAGATGCTCTAGTCCCTTGCATAAAATGGTGTAGGACAGTCGGCCCTCCAGGGCCTCTGTTTTAACAGTGCTAAGCCCTTGGATAGGGATACCAAGGACAGACAGTAGTCACTATTTCCTTATATCTTTGTATGTATTATGGGTACTTTATATTTATTTCTTTCCCCCTAATATAAGAGCAGGTTTTAATTTAACAATTAAAATATTTCCTGAGATTTAATTTTGTACTTTTACAAATCTACTTGTATTTCCTTACTCACATTTTCATCCCCACTTTTATTTCTTCATAGTTATTTTACACCCAAATCTGATGAACTGGCTGTCTGTTGAAACTGCTGACTCATCTCCTTATTTCTGCATTGCTTCCTTCTTTCCTCCCTCCCTCTCTTCCTCTCTCCTCCTCCTCTATTTCCTCCCTTTCCTTCCTTCCTTCCTTTTTTCCTTCCTTCCTCCCTCCACCACTTCCTCCTTCCCTCCCTTCCTTCCTTTCTCTGTCCCTTCCTTTAGAGGATGGGATTAATATGTACTATATTATATATTATATATACACTACTATACATAAAATAGATAACAAAAAGGACCCATTGTATAACATAGGTAACTGTATTCAATATTTTGTAATAATCTCTAAGGGAAAAGAATCTGAAAAAGAATATATATATCTGAATCATTGTGCTATACACCTGAAACTAACATGATGTAAATCAACTATACTGTAATTTTAAAAATTAATTAATTTAAAAAAAGATGAGCTCCATAGTTTTAGATTCCACATATAAGTGAGATCATATGGTATTCATCTCTCTCTGACTTATTTCACTTAGTATAATGCCCTCAAAGTCCATGCATGTGTTGCAAATGGCACGACTTCATACTTTTTTGTGGCTAAATAATACTTTATTATATATTTCTAATATATAATATATTTATTCTAATATATATCACATTTTCTTTACCCATTCATATGTAAATGGACACTTAGGTTGTTTCCATGTCTTTGCTATTGTGAGTGGTGCTGCAATGAACATGGGGGTACAGTTATCTCTTTGAGACAGTGATTTTGTTTCCTTTGGATGTATACCCAGAAGTGAACTGTTGGATTATATGCTAGTTCTATTTTTAATTTTTGAGGAAATTCCATACTGATTTCCATAGTGGAAATTTACCAATTATACTCCCAGCAACAGTGCACCAGTGTTCACTTTTCTCCACATTCTCACCAACAATTGTTATCTTTTATCTTTTTGATGGTAGCCATTTTAATGGCATGAGGTGATATATCGTTGTGGTTTTGATTTACATTTCTCTGAGGACTTACTGATGTTGAGTACATTTTGATGTACTTATTAACCTTTGCATGTCTTCTCTGGAGAAATATCTAGTCAAGTCCTCTACCCATTTTTTAATCAGATTTTTCTTTCTTTTTCTTTTTTTTTTTTTTGGCTCATGTGTCCTATGAGTTCCTTATATATTTAGGACATTAACCCCTTATTAGATATATGGTTTACAAATATTTTCTCCCATTCTGTGGATTGCCTTTTAATTTTGTTGATTGTGTATTTTGCTGTTCAGAAGCTTTTTAATTTGATGTACTCCTCTCTGGATTTTTGCTTTTGTTGCTTGTGCTTTGGTTTCATATCCAAAAAATCATTTACAGAACTGATGTCAAAGAGCTTCTGCCCCTAAGTTTTCTCCTAGGAGTTTATGGTTTCAGGTGTTACAATTAAGTCTTTGTTTCAAGCTAATTTTTGTGAATGGTGTAAGATAGGGGTCCAATTTCATTTTATTGCATGTGAACATCATTTATAGTATAATTTATAGATGTGACTATATTTCCCCATTGGCTCCTTGTCAAATATTAGTTTACCATATATGCATTGGTTTGTTTCTGGGCTCTCAATTCTGTTCCATTGGTCCATGTGTCTGTTTTTATGCCAGTACCATACCGTTTTGGTTACTATAGCCTTGTAATATAGTTTGTAATCAGGAAGTGTGCTGCCTCTATCTTTGTTCTTTCTCACGATTGCTTTGGCTATTCAGTCTTGTGTTTCTATACAAATTTTAGGGTTTTTTTTCCTATCTAGTGAATAATGCCATTGAAATTTTGATAGGGATTACATTAAATCTATAGGTGGCTTTGGGTAGTATGGGCATTTTAGCAATATTAACTCTCTGATCCATGAATACGTCATATCTTTCTATTTACTTGTATCTTCTTCAATTTCTTTCATCAACACCCTATAGTTTATGGTGTATAGATCTTTCACTTCCTTGGTTAAATTATGTTTTCTATCCCTTTGTTGAACTTCTTATTTTGTTCTTGTATTTTTTCCTCATTTTATTAAATTTTTATCAGTGTTCTTTATGTCTGAGCATGTTTACAACAATTATTTTAAATTCTTTGTTGAGCAATTCATGTATCTCCATTTCTTTGGAGTCAGTTACTATTAGTTTACTGTGTTTCTTTGATGGAGTCATGTTTGATTCTTCCTGATCCTTGTAGCCTTACATAGGTATCTACACATGTAAAGAAGCAGTCTCCTCTTCACCAACAGGTGGGGCATGCTATGACCCCAGGTCTACCTGTGTAGGGTGCCAAGTGCAGGACTGTATGGCAGCTCTGGGCCCTAGGGGAATGTAATGTCTCATTGGCTCAGGCCACTGAGACTCATCACATTGACAACTGCATGGACCTTGACAAGCACTGCAAGAGGTTCTTACTGGCTGCAAGGCTGTTGGGTTCCTCAGCAGTGCCCCCAGTTTCAGCAGCTGGGGACCAGGGCATGTAGCCATGATGGCCAGAGTAGGTGATGTGCACACACTGTGCTGCGGGGACCAATTGCAGGTACTGGTGTAGTGGCAGGGGTCAGTTGCAAACACATATGTAGTAGTGGGGGTCAGGGCCAAAAGCAAGTGCCTGGGCCAACTGTGAGCACACTGGCAGTTGCTGAGGACTTGGCTGTTGGCGTGTACTACTGTGGCGGCAGGATGGCTGTCCAGCAGTAGAGGGCAGTGAAGAGACTCAGCCTAGTGGTGTGCAAGTACACAGCTAGATGGGTTAGTCCCAAGCACACTCCCAGAAGTGGGGGTCAGCTGTGGTGTTCTAGGCTAGTGTGCTGCACTCACCCAGCCACAGAGGTCTAGGATAGATGTGGGTATGGATCCCCTGTTCTTGTGGGGGCAGGACAGGGGCTGAGGAAATGGAGAGGAACTCAAGTGACTGGCATCTGCCAACATGAATACCTGTGGGGCAAAACCAGTGAAATCTGCAGGGGGTTAGTGGCAGCTGTGATGGCCATTGGTTCTTCAGTGGTGAAAGCAGATAGTCCTCTGAAGAGGACTGGGAACCATGGCTGCTCATGCTCCATAGCTGATATCGGTAGTCCCTGCTCTTCCTTCTTGTTCCGAGCCATTTCTATACATCTCAGCTTTGCTGGTCTTTGGGTGGGATGAAGCTAAAGTAGGTCCATTGTGTGCGGCCCTGAAAAGTTGGGGAAGCTGGTTATTCACCCTGCTCTCCACTTGTCAGTGAGGGGAACTCTTTCCAGCTGGGAAGTTCCCTCTTGGCACTGAACAATTCTGGCCTAGAGGATTGGATGATGCAGGCAAAATGAAACTCTTCTTCCTTTCCATTTTGTGTAGTTATTCTCAACGTTTTTGTTCCACTGTGTTGCTGAAGTTTCTTAAGTGCACTCCTGAGCTCTCTCTGAGCCATTTGATTTTCTGTGGATAGCTATTTAATTGTTGATCTCTGTGGAGGCACAGAGGTTGGGGTATCCTACTTCGCTGTCTTAGAGGTGTCACTCCTCTAAAATAAACTCTTTGCTTGAAGGTTTTTGACAGTAAAATTTCATATATTTCCATGCTAAACCCTCATGAGCACAGGCTTAGAGGTTAAAGTTTATTTTTCATTCATCTTTATAATGTGGATAAAGCCCTTTGGTATCCCAAGTTTATCTTGGATGCTCTTTGACTTGCTGCCTTGGGTAAGCCTTAATCTTTAATTCAGCTCCAGTGTCCTCTGAAATATTTAAAGCAAAAGCCCAAGCACATTAGGGTTCAGAGCATAATGTCAGATCAAGAACCAGATTTAGTATTTGTCTGTCTTCACACCTTGCAGCTTCCACTTTATTTTTGGCCTCTAAGGATTTGCTACTTTTTGTCAGCTGGGCATTAGATTTGAAATACTAAGTATTTAAATATTTTATCCTATGTTTTTAGTTGTTTTCAATAGGAAGTTTATTCAGTGTCTCTAATCTGTGATATTGCTGGAAATTGAAATCTTAAGTACCCATTCATTCTCTTAATCACTTAGTAGTTTCTGGCTGTGAAACTGATTTTCCCATATTCGTTTTATATATTCCTTTAGCCAAGTTTCTGTTTTTAGAAGATATCTAATTAGAGTAATTTGAATGGATTATCCATCCTTAAATCTTTCCACAGGTAAAATATAGACTTTTTCCAAACGAGTTATTAATCTGTGGTTATATATTATAAATATGAATAGTTCATTTTGAAATATCATCCTTCTCTTATTTATTATGGCAATTTGGTACATATGTTTATACATTTGACTGGGCAATTATTTCCTACAGAACATCATTTTCCAACTTCTCTGGGTACAGCCCTTCTTTCCTTTGGCACTGTCATACATTAAACCATATGGGAGGAGATGACTAAACCCAAATTTGGGTAACCTCTACACCAAGCAATAGTCTTAATGGATCACAAGCTAAGTTATTCAAGTCCTCTTTTGGTAATTTGTATTTTGAGTGAATACACCTATAGTCAAAAGACTTTTGAAACTGAATCGCCTGAGGTTTGTGCCTGAAAGTGAGATCCCAGAAGTGTCATGGTCACTTGCCATTATTAAGCTGCCTTCAGTATGTTAGCAAAGCAGTAATCTGTCAGTATATAAACTTTAATTTTTTTAAAATGTCACTTTCTTTAGTAATAAGAATTCTTTGATATTGATAGACACCTCATCTTAAAGTAGCTTAAATCTGAAAAAAGAAAGAAAAGATTAATAGGGAAGAAGGAAGGAAGGAATGTAAGGAGGGAGGGAGAAAATAAAAGAAAAAAAGTAAGAAAGACATTTGTTCACTCATCCATGAAAAGTTCCAGACATGGATGGACTCAGGGCCCCAAACTACTGAGTATGGTACAGATTTTCTCTTTCTCTTGGTGATGACCTTCTCTGTGTTGATTTCATTTTCTAGGCATCTCTATACAAGCTATCATTAAGAAATATGGCTACAGCTCCATTGTTCTGTCATGATCTACATTTCAGATGGACAGAAAATATCTCTCCAGTTAAAACCAAAGAATGTCCTGGAAAAATATCATTAGAGAAAGAAAAGTAATTTGCAACCTAAACAAGAGTGAAAGGGGGCTCTGAGAAAGTCTAGGTTATGAGGCCACCTCAGGATTCTAGAAGGTGGAGGGAGCATCACTCAAAATTATGTGGACCGATGTGGTATGAATAGTGGTTCTTCAAAAGGAAAAATCAAATTCAAATGGAAGAAGTGATACAATGTCAACCAAATAGCACAATGGCCATTATACTTTTTCTTGTTTTCCATCCAAATAACACTAACTGAAAAAATGAAATACAATAAAATAAAACTTCACATCATTTGCATTTCTTTTGAAATACATCCATGTGAAGATGTATGCAAAGCTCCATCTTTACTGACACTTAATCACTAATTTTTTTAAAAAAAAGAAAAATAAGGACTTAAAGTGCAAAATATAAGATGCATTCTATTTTATTTACAGGTATGTGCTTTTTCTCAAGGGCTGATCTGAATTAGCATCATGAAAATTTATGCCATTTGTTAAAAAGACATAAGATAGTAACAAGTTGACTAGATCAATGAAAATATATAACTTAAGTATACAACACAATTCAATTCAGGAGAGTGCTTTTATCCTTGTATTTAGTGGATGGTATGTTTTTTTGTTGTTGTTGTTTTTGTTGTTTTTGTTTTTTTTTTAAATTTTTATTTTATTTATTTTTGGCTGTATTGGGTCTTCGTTTCTATGCGAGGGCTTTCTCTAGTTGCGGCGAGCGGGGGCCACTCTTCATCGCGGTGCACGGGCCTCTCACCGTCACGGCCTCTCCCGTTGCGGAACACAGGCTCCAGATGTGCAGGCTCAGTAGTTGTGGCTCACGGGCCCAGTCGCTCCGCGGCATGTGGGATCTTCCCAGACCTGGGCTCGAACCCGTGTCCCCTGCATTGGCAGGCAGATTCTCAACCACTGTGCCACCAGGGAAGCCCCTGGATGGTATGTTTTTATCATCAAACCTGGCACTGACTACCATGAATTTATTTTTGAAGAGAATGCTGCTGCGTGCAGCTCATGCTATAAGTTTTTTTTTTTTCAATGATGTTTAAAGTGATCTACTGTGCTTGATTTTAGAACTGAAAAAATTAAACCAATTTTTTTCTTGTCTGAATGATTAACTGAGAAACTCTTGTCTTAATTTATATCCTTCTTTATAGATATATGTAAGTTATTACATATGGAGGTTCAAACTATCTACCTTCCCCCATAATCAGAGTAGGCATTATTACATAGTCAGAAGTGTGTGTCCTTTGGAAAGAGGCTCATTTTTGAAACCTGAATCTGTCTTTTAAAATTGTGTCATGTTGGACAGGAAATGTAACTTCTTCATGGCTCAGTTTCTTCATCAGTAAAATAAAAATCCTAAAATCTGTTTCACAGAGTTGTCAGAATAAATTGGACGATATATTTAAAACACCTAATAAGTCTACCCAACTGAAATTATTTAAACGTTTGTTCCTTTGCTTTAAGTTATTACATCCTTGCCCCTTCTTCTCACACATAAGTGCTCAACAGTACAAAGTTCAACTATACCAGGTTGCTCACCATTATCTGTAATTTCTGGTCTCTGTGGTTTAGATCAAATATTACCTCACAGTGAATCAGAGACAACTCTTGCTTCTCCTTCAAGACCCAGATTAAAAGTATTTATGTAGCATTTCCACTCCCTACTCTTCAAAAATTGAATTAATCACTGTCCCCTTTGTCCTCCATAACCATTTTGAGCACTTACCACATTCTCATGTATACTATAATTATGGTTATAAATTTCTCTCTTTCAGCATATCAAATCACTAGAAGGACAAGAGTTGTAGGAAAGAACCAGGGAACACACATTCTTATACAGGAGCATTAACTGTAATTTTGTTTCTCTTCTCTCCCTTAAAAACCACCAATAAAGAGTTTTTTTTTTTTTTTTTACTGTTCTCAATATGTGGCACACAAGCTTTTAGCACTGTGCCAAGTATACAGAGAATGTACAATACAGAAAATTATCATTTTGTGGTCAGTAGAGCCTATGGGAGGCAACATAGCTTAACACTGAGGAGATGAGACTCTGGAGGTGTCTACATTTGAATCTCAGTTCCTCCACTTTCTGAAAGTGTGAAATTTAGTTAATCATAAAATGGGATAATAATACCTTACCCCATTGGGTTATTAGGAAAATTCAGTGAGTGATTTTTTTCAGTAACTGCAATAGCATTAGAAGAATACTTGGAGCATAGTAAGCACATATTGAACAGAGAATACCTAAGAGTTAAGCTCTGGGAATCATATTTTTTGAATTGGTGTTATACCTTCTCCTATCTGGGGGAAATTGTGGCAGTTATGTAGCCTTTCTATACCATTATTTTTCATTTACAATGTGTGAATACTATGCCATAATTTAACCTGGAGTATTAATTGAGACAATGCTTATGTAGGGTCTGGAACAAAGAGATCTCTGAATACATGATAGCTACCATCATCATTTGCCATTTCTTAAAAAATACGTTCTTGACTGCTCCATATTCTTTATTTTTGCCATTGAACTCTTGGAGAAAACACTTTACACCATTGTGTCTTATCTTCTAGATATCAGAATATCACATAAATTATAAGAAATAAGATCCCTTTTGGAAATATCTGTTAGTACCTGAAATTTAGCTACTCAGAGGCATATTTTCATAATTAACTCTGTTCAAAGTAATTAAAGTGAGGTACCTTAGGCTAAATAAATTTCCAGAAGAGGCACTATTTTCTCATCATTAGTCACCTAAACATAGGCAATGTATGTATAATCCTTAAGTAAATCAACACCTCAACACCTTAAAGGCAGGTGTAAAGCAGCAGGGAGGGAGTTACTCTTTTAATTATCTCAGGTTAATGTCTAGGAAAGAAATCACAAATAAAAATATAAATAATTTTGACATATAAAAATTGAATTCTTAAATAATCTGTACTAAATGTGGCAGTTGTACAAGGTTCAATTTCCGATCAAGATTCACAGAACCGAAGATAACAATGTTTACAAATCCACCGTTTACTGCAGAAAAAGACAGTATAGCAACAGCATTAATTGAAACATGAATCACAACCAAGGGCTGCCTCACAGCAAGGAGTCTGAATAGATCTTGTGTGATTCCCCAATTGCCTTACCTTTGTAAGGTCTGTACCAGATATTCTTCTTTCTCAAATCAGGAACCAGTGTTTTGGCCATGAAACTTTTTGGAACTAAGACAGGGTTCCTGTAGTCTGCTGGTCACCTAGGCATATTGTTTTTATGTAACCAGCCCTAAAGACAAAGCTCTCTGGGAGTCTTAGAAGGACCAGGTGCAACTCACAAATCTCACTGCTATTAAAAAGAGTGCTGTTAAATTGGTGCAAACTGCTCCCAAATTCTTTGAGTATATGGTTAAAAAGCAACACTGTTAACCAGTCTATTTGAGCCAGACAAAGTATATATAGTATAATAAATCTCATGAAAACCAGTTGGAAGATAACCAAAACTCAATAGACAAATGAGATGTATAATACATACACATTCAGAAAAGGATAAACACACAGCAAAATAATATTCAGATTCAAAAACTTAAACAAATCAACACAATTCAATTTTTCTCTCTTCATGTTAATTTTTATCACCTTTCAAGAAATAAAGTTTACAAATATTATTATGATTAGCAAGAATTAAGTGAGGCAGGTACTCTCACACCCTGCTGATGGGACTATAAATTAATACAGGTAAACTAGCCTGAATTTGGTAACCAGATATCCATATTAGCTGTATGGCTCAAATATTTGTCTAGAATGGAAATCAGGAATTTGATCTATCCTTCTACTTTCAAGCTCTTATACTATCTGTTTGAACTTTTCACACATAATTTTAAAATATCATCAAGTTAGATTTCCCTTCTTTTATTTGAGTAGAGTGAATATGAGTGATAGATATACTGTAGTTTCCTCTTATGTAAGATATCACTGGTACTAAACCTTTACCCCTTTAATGCCTCATCATATATATTAAACAAATGACATATCCATATCTCCTAAAACATCCACTTTTGTTTACTTTATATTTAAGTTTAGTACTTATCTGAGGGGAATTGTAATATTATTTGTATTTCAAGTCAGGAGATTCATATTCTAATTGTGTTTTTGTCCCAAACTGGCTATATATTATAACTAACTTGCTCTTCAGTTCACTTCAATAGTTAATTCAAAATTCTCTCACAATTCCCAGACTTTGATTCTTCCTCCTTCCTCCTCCCTTTTTCACACCTCACCTCCCCATCTCCCTCCTCTGCTTCCCTGAGAATACAAAAGTCATCACAATAGAAAACACCGCAACTTTCTCAGTCCACAGCCATGTGCATCTGCACAATCCTTCTCTGCTATTGTTGGCTATTGAAGGCCCTCTAGCCTTCTGGAAGAATTTTAGTCACTGAGTCTCCCTGATCTCTCATATAATTTTCTAATTTCCCATTTAAATCTTATCTTTCTTTCATTATTTAAAGTATATAACTAAAAATTAAACAGAAGTGTTCTACCCCTTTACTTTACTCTCCAAATAATACATTATACCACCTTACCCTTTCGTAGCAAACTTTTTGAAAAATGATTCATATTTATTATACATTGTTAAAGAAAAAAATATTCAATGACACTTTTTAAAGCCTGGTAAGGAAGACTTTATTTGGAGACGGGTCATTATATTAATAGGTATAGGGAACAATATGATGAAATTTTGCAGTGTGGAAGAGAGATTGGGTTTAACTCTGAATACAACATGGGCAAGTGGGAATTTATAGCCAAAGAACAGGGTGGTGGTCAGTGTATGGAAAATAAGAGAAAACATCAGGGATATGGGGGATTCTGGCTAAACCAATCTAATAGATCTAAGAGGATTCTTGCTAAAGATGGGCAGGGTAATCAGATATCACCTGGGGGATTGTGGAGAATGAGAAACCTTATCAGATATCAGTATGATCAGATATCAATGGTGGGGGAGATTCTGACTAAAGTGACTTAGCAAGATTCTTGCTAAAACTGGGTTTTATAAGGAAGTCCACAGATGGGCCTAGGAGAAGGTTCAGGAGCCTGAGTAAAGTTTAGTCAAGCAAAGAATTTTGTCACTATCTCCTTAAGGTCTCCTCACAAGGACTTCCCTAATAACTTCCAGCTATAGTTTGCTCCATCAATCTATAGAAATCACTCTTTCTAATGACAAAAATGACCTACATGTATGCAAACTTAATATAAACCTAATGGACATTTTGTACTTCTTATCTTACTCATTCATTTTATTGTCTGCTTCTTGAAAGTCTTTCTTCCTTTGATCTTTTCTGGATTTTTTCCTATCCAGATATTCTTTATATATGTCATAGTGCTATTTTTATTCTTCTATTTTTATACTGCCTATTAATATTAGAGCTATTCAAAGCTCAATTCTATGCCATTTTCTCCTATTATATTTCATTCTCTATGGCTACAATTACATTCTATATGCAAATGTATATCATACATTTATATCTCTAGATTATCTCCTTTAACACCCCGGTACATAATAATCACTATATCAGAATTTTCTAGTATCCTTGATATCTGATTACTTTTAAGAGTATCAGTCCTGAGTGTCAGACCAACAGAAGCAGTGGAATATGGTAGAGAAAGCTCTGCAAAGGTTTCAGGGCTTCCCTGGTGGCGCAGTGGTTGAGAATCTGCCTGCCAATGCAGGGGACATGGGTTCGAGCCCTGGTCTGGGAAGATCCCACATGCCACGGAGCAACTGGGCCCGTGAGCCACAATTACTGAGCCTGCGTGTCTGGAGCCTGTGCTCCGCAACAAGAGAGGCCGCGATGGTGAGAGGCCCGCGCACCGCGATGAAGAGTGGTCCCCACTTGCCGCAACTAGAGAAAGCCCTCGCACAGAAACGAAGACTCAACACAGTCATAAATAAATAAATAAATAAATAAAAGAACGTGAATTTCTAAAAAAAAAAAAAAAGGTTTCAAAGAACAGGTATTTTTTTTTGTCCTCAAACTAATTATGTGACTTTGCACAAGTAATTCAGCTTCTACTGACCTTATCTGTTCCCTTATCTATATGCAAATGCAAGATCTGCATTATTAAATAATCTTTAAGGCCCTTCCAACTCTGAAGTTTTATTATTCAATTTCAGCCTGGCTAGCTCAATGATCTTGATACTGATATTGATAAGTAACGTCACCTTTTATTTCAGTGTTGTAAGGCATGGCATTTATATAGATAACAGAAAATGCATTTAAGGTCATGAAATAGTTTATAATAAACTTTATTCTCCTATAAATATACTTAGACATGAACTTTTTAATAAGACATTATTGAAAGGAAAAAGGAAGAAAGATTAAAAAAGAAAGAAAAAAAGGAAGAAAGGAAGGACTGAACCAAGGAAGAAATCTTAAAAAAAAAAATGAATTAGGTTAAAAAAAATTAAATACACACAAAATTATGGCCAGATATACTAGAAAACAAAATATAGAATTAGGACTCATGAAGTAGAGAGATGAAAACAGAATACTTGGAATGAGGTAAGTGGATGGGAAAATTGCCCAGGAATGAACAAGGGTTGTAGAGAGAGGTTCATCTCCTGTGTGTGCCTATGCCAGAAGTAAGGGTTGCACATCTTCAAAGGACAACTGATGATAAAGTTTCTTACTTCACAATGTCCTCTAAGATAGTTTTGTCCACTACAAATCAAAATCTCCTGGTTGATAGAGTTTAGAAGAAAAGAACACTCTTTAAAAACAGAATCTTCCTAGTCATTGTCCCATGGTAGGAATTTTATTGTCTAGGCCCTAATATATAGATCTTTTTATACCAAACTCCAATTAAAAATTAGGCATATAACTGCTTCTACGCAAAAAAAAAAAAAAAGAGAGAGATAAAAATATAAAACTACAAAATTCACAATTTAAACAATAAATGATTACCTAAACAATGACTGATTTTAATAAATTAGGGAACACAATTTTTATAAAATCGAATAAAGAATAATGAAGATATAGGACACTAAATTGAGAGACATAAGTAGACAGAATATGTGACCAAACAAGAATCTAGTTCAAAATATTCACTTCATTCATTAATTCATTCATTCATAGTTGTGTTGATGAATAAATATGTTAGCCACTAATTTTTAAAATATGGTTATATAATTTTGCTCAAAAAATTGTGTTTAATAGGGAACACAAATGTGAAACAACTAATTACATTGCAATGACTATAAATAAGAAAAATAGTGAGGACACAATGTTTTAAAGAGATTTAACAAAGGAGATGAGACTTTGAGAATCATTCTTCCAAATCAGGTAGATGATGTGAAGTGAAAGAGATTATGAGATTACAGTGCACATTTTAGGCCACAAAACAAGAGTCAACAAGTTTAAAAAGACAGAAATCGTATGAAGCATTTTTTCTAAACACACAGTAAGAGACTAGAAATAAACTACAAGAAAAAAACACAAATGCATGAAGAGTAAACAAGATGCTACTAAACAACCAAGGGATCAGTGAAGAATACAAAGAGGAAATCAAAATATATATATATATATCTGGAGACAAATGAAAATGAAACACAACAATTCAAAATCTATGGGATGCAGCAAAAGCAGTTCTAAAGGGGAAGATTATGGTGATACAAGTCTTCCTTAAGAAACAAGAAAAAAAATCTCAAATAAACAACATAACCTTACATGTAAAGGAACTAGAAAAAGAAGAACAAACAAAATCCCAAATTAGTAGAAGGAGAGAAATCATAAAGATTGGAGCAGAAATAAATGAAATAGAGACTAAAAAAAATTAAAAAAATAAAAAAAATTGAAAGGATCAAGGAATCTAAGATCTGGTTCTCTGAAAAGATAAACAAAATTGATAAACTTTTGACCGGACTCATCAAGAGAGGCAAACAATTGCATGCCAATAAAATGGAAAACCTAGAAGAAATGTATAAATTCCTAGAAATATACAATCTCCCAAAACTGAATCAGGAAGAAATAGAAAATATTAACAGACTGATTACCAGTAATGCAGTTGAATCAGTAATAATAAAAAAAAACTCCCAACAAACAAAATTTCAGTATCAGACAGCTTCACAGTAGAGTTCTACCAAATATTTAAAGAAGAGCTAGTACCTATTCTGAAACTCTCCCCAAAAATTTAAAAGGAGGGAATAATTCCAAACTCATTCTATGAGGGTAGCATTGCCCTGATATCAAAACCAGACAAAGACACACACACACACACACACACACACACACACACACACACACACACACACACACACAAAAAGAAGAAGAAAAGAAAAAAGAAAATTGTAGGCCAATATCCCTGATGAACATGTAAATATCTTCAACAAAATATTAGTAAACTGAATTAAACAATACATTAAAATGATCTTACCTCATGATCAATGAGGTTAATTCCAGGGATGCAAGAATGATTCAATACCCACAAATCAATCAATGTGATACACCATATTAACAAGATGAAGGATGAAAATCACACAATCACCTCAATAGATGCAGAAAAAGCATTTGACAAAGTTCAACATCATTTGTAATAAAATCTCTGAAGAAAGTGAGTACAGAGGGAACATATCTCAAGATAACAAAGGCTGTTTATGAAAAACCCATTCCTAACATCATATGCAAGTATGAAAAGGTCAAAGATTTTCCTCAAAGATCAGGAACAAGGCAAGGATGCAACTCATCTCTTTCATTTAACATACTATTGAAGTTCTAGTCAGAGCAATCAGACAATAAAAAGAAATAAAAGGCATTCAAATTGGGAGAGAGGAAGTAAAACTGTCACTATTTGCAGATGGCATGATGCAAATAGTGCATGATGCAGATTTTCTATATATCGAAAATCCTATAGATTCTACCAAAAAACTATTACAACTAATAAATAAGTTTAGTAACTTTGTAAGAGACAATATACAGAAATCTACTGCATTTCTGTAGACTAATAATGAACTATCAGAAAGAGAATTCAAGATAAAAGTCCCATTTACAATCACTTTAAAAATAATAAAATACCTAGAAATAAATTTACCAAGGAGATAAAAGGACTGTACTTTGAAAACTAAAAGACATTGATGACAGAAATTGAACACAATACAAATAAATGGAAAGATATATCATGCTTGTGGATCAGAAGAATTAATGTGTCTAATCTTTGAACAACACCAGAGTTAGGAGCACCAACCCTCTATGCAGTCAAAAATCCACGTATAACTTTATAGTGGCCCTTTGTATCCACAGTTCCGCATCTTCAGATCCAATCAACCACGTATCTTGCAGTACTGTAGTATTTACTATTGGAAAAAAAAATCCACCTATAAGTGGACCCAAACATTTCAATTCCATGTTGTTCAAGGGTCAACTGTATTATTAAAATGTCCGTACTACCCAAAGCAATCTACAGATTCAATGAAATCCCTATCAAAATACATTTTTCACAGGACTAGAACCACTAACACTAAAATTTGTATGGAAAACCAAAAGACCACAAACAGCCAAGCAATCTTGAGAAAGAACAACAAAACTGTAAGTTATCATGCTCCCTGATGTCAAACTATATTCAAAACTATAGTAATCAAAAGAATATGGTAGTGGCACAAAAACAGACACCTATACTGATGAAACAGAATAGAGAGGCCAGAAATAAACCCATGCACACATGGTCAATTAATCTATGACAAAGGAGGCAAAAATATACAATGGGGGAAAAGTCTCTTCAATAAGTGGTGTTGGGAAAACTGGACAGCTACATGTAAAAGAATGAAACTAGACCATATTCACACACCATATACAAAAGTAAACTCAAAATGGATTAAAGACTTAACTGTAAGACATGAAATCATTAAACTCCTAGAAGAAAACACAGGCAGTATGCCCTTTGACATCAGTCTTATCAATATTTTTTTAGATGTCTCCTCAGGCAAGGGCAACAAAAGCAAAAATAAACAAATGGGGCCATATCAAAGTAAAAAAAAAAGGCAACCTACTGAATGGGAGAAGATATTTGCAAATGATATAGGCGATATCCAAAATACATAAAGAAAACATACAACTCAACACCAAAAAATCAAACAACCCAATTCAAAATGGGCAGAAGAACTGAATAAACATTTTTCCAAAGAGGAAATGCAGATGGTCAACAGGCACACAAAAAGATGCTTAACACTGCTAATCATCAGGGAAATGCAAATCAAAATCACAATGAGATATCATCTCACACCTGACAGAATGGCTATCATCAAAAATAACACAAATAACAAATGTTGGCAAGGATGTGGAGAAAAGGGAGCCCTCATGCACCATTGGTGGGAAAGCAAATTGGCACAGTCATTATGGAAAATGGCATGGAGGTTCTTCCAAAAATTAAAATAGAACCACCATACCTCCCACCAATTCCACTTCTGGGTATTTTTTCCTAAGAAAACAGAAACACTAATTCAAAAACATATATGCATATGTATATATATATAAAATGGAACATTACTCAGCCATAAAAAGAATGGACTCTTGCCATTTTCAACAGCATGGATGGATCTATAGGGTATTATGCTAAGTGAAATTAGTCAGTTGGAGAAAGACAAATACCATTAAGTTTCACTTATATATGGAATCTAAAAAATAAAAAACAAATGAACAAACATAACAAAAGAGAAATGAATCAGAGACTGAGAGAACAAACAGGTAGTTGCCAGAGAGCAGGGGAGAAGAATGGGAGGATGAGTGAAATATGTGTGGGAGATTAAGTGGTACAAGCTTTCAGTTGCAAAATAAATGTGCCATGGGAATAAAATGTATAGCATGGGGATTATGGCCAACAAAATTGTAATAACTTTGTAAAAAATGTTGTTTGAATTTAGCTGTGTCTGTATTGATTCTTTATTTTAATATACAGTAACATTTTCAGAAATGCAAGCAGTTTGTACAGAATGGGAAACTTGCACTTGGGTTTTTTTGCAACTCTACAATAAGTTGTTCATTTTTGGGAAATTATATCAGCAATGACTACACTGTTCCTGATATTTCAGTTACCTACCAATTCAATATCTTTGTAATAGTCTATGTCACTGATTATGATGCATTACTGTGCCTTCTCATGTAGTGGTTTTTCAGGGCATACTTATTGAAATGCATATTACTTTAAGTTATTTTTTGGTTTTTCCTTTATGTTAGTGTTAGTATACTACATTAGTACTTCAAAATTATTTTATATGTTATATTCTATTTTTTCTATAAATTTTGTTTCAGAAGTATGAAGTGAGCATTAAAAAAGGCTTGTTATAAAAATGGAATTTCAGTTTGATAGAGTTGAAAATCACTTAGTTTATGGTAAAGGCTTAAACTGGGCCAATAGTGGTATAAATGTAAGAGAGAGGTTTGAGTGAAATGTATTACACAGAATCAGTCCAATTTGCTAATTTTTTGGTTGAGGGACAGTAGGTGTTGTCAAAGCCCATCCACACCCCACTGGCCTACATCTGAAAACTCATTTTCAGTACTGTAGATATTTTATATACACTGTCACTCCTGTCTTTTAGTTTCTCTGTGAGCAATTTCTCTAGCCCTTAAAAAAAATCAGTCCAAACTAAAGAAGAATTTGGTGGATAAATACTTAAGCTTTTTCATCCCTCAGTGAGACAATTCTGAGACACATTTTACCCAAATGTAGAGGGTCCTCATTTGCACACAGTGTAACCTGCTCTGCAGTTCACACTTTACTGGCTTTTCTCCCATCCCTGTATACCTGTCCCACATCCCACTCCTGCTCTCTATGATTATTTCCAAATACAATAATCTCCACTCAAATTTTTTTCTCAGGTCTATTTGGGATGGGAGTGGTGAAACCCAAGCTTAGACAAAGAAGAAACATATAAATAATTTTAAACTTTGTAATTGCTATTCTACTGCCTGGACAAAATTTCCCTCAGACATTTTCATGGTTTGCTCTCTTTCTTCTTCAAGCTTTGGCTCCAATGGCACGCTGTTAGTGAGGATTTCCCTGATATCCTATTTAATATAACATGCACCCACAACAAGCACTTCTTATAATCCTTCCCCGTTGTATCTGAGTTTTCTAGAGGATGCAAGAGTGCATATTTTTAGGTGAAAGTTGATTTATAACCTCTTGCCTGGTAGATAGGTCCAGGCAGGGAGAAAGATGTAGGAATCACCAGATTGCTGATGCATAAGACTGCACAGGAAGATGAGCAAAGTGGGAGGGATTTGTAAAATATGAGGATTTCCTACATCAGGAAAGATTTTAGACAATAAAAACAATAAAAAGGCACAATTTACACATCAATTTCTCTCCAGGAAAGAGAAAAAACACTCACATGAGCATTTTAATGTTTAGCCAATCTAAATTTATATTACAACCTAAACTTACAAGTGGTTTCTGCCTCAGGCTTCTCTTAAAGATATAACTTGCTTTTATGTAGTTTTAGTTACTCGAAAGAAACTTCATTTAATTTCTGTCACCATGGAGTAAATTTACAGTCAAATTAGCATCAGACTATTCAACTAAAAATACTAGTATTCATTTCTCATAACTAAAATGAATTTTCAACAACTGTTGTCATTAAAGAAAAGTTATCTTCAATACTTATTCATTTTTAAGATTTCTTCCCAATCACTTTTGAAGGTAAGCCTGCTGTGAATAGGCTCTCCTTAATGCCTCCTTCTAGAATATCAAAATATACTTCCTTATAGATGTTTTTACTTTAGATATGCACATTGAATAAAAACTGGCTTTTGATTGTACTTCCAAAGATTAAATTCATCATATAAATGTAAGTATTAAGCTTTAGAAATAAACTCATAGTTAAATTCTCAGAGTTTACAGTGAATACACCTTGGTTTATAAAGAGAATTTCTTAATGCAAGACTGTGAATGATAATAAAATTTTTAGACATTAGTCCAAAAACATGTAAAACAAAAATGTACTAATTCAAATGAAAGACAATTAATTTTTCCATAATAGATTATTGCAAAAGAGACAATAAAGGATTATGTAGTGTGATGGGTAACTTTATGTAGCAATTTAACCAGGTCATAGGGTGCTCAGATATTTGGTTAAACATTATTCTGGGTGTTTCTCTACGGGTGTTTCTAGAAGAAATTAACATTTAAATCAGTAGTCTGAGTAAAGCAGATTGCCCTATCCAATGAGGGCGGGTCTACCCAATTCACTGAACACCTGAATAGAGCATAAAAGGCTGAGTAAGGGAGAATTAACTCACTTGGCCTGATTATCTTCAAGCTGGGACAGTGGTCTTCTCCTGCCTTCAGACTCAGACTCAGACTTGAACTTAAATTTTTAAATGTGCTAATTTCTTTTTAAATTGAAAAATACAGGCAGTGGGAAGATAAAAAGTATTTACACATTGTCTGAACATCTGGGGATAAATAATGTTACTGTTATTATATTTCTAGTCTATTTTGTGACTTGGTATATTCTATAAGAACACAAGTGCATCTACAAGAAAAACTTTTGGCGTTGGAGATACAAAGAGGCATTCCATAGAATCATTTTGCTAAATAGACAGTAAAGCTTACAAAGCATTTGGAATACATATATGAGACTATTATTTTGTGTCAACTTGCCTGGGCTAAGGGATACCCAGAGAGCTGAGATGAACATTTTCTCCTGTCCTCAGACATTGGTGGCACTTGTGATTCTTGGGCTCTCAGACTCAGATAGGGTCTTATACCACCAATACCTCAATTCACAGGCTTTTGGACACTGACTGAATTACAATATCAGATTTCCTGATTCACCAGCTTACAGATGGCAGATTATGGCACTTCTCATTTTCCATAATCCCATGAATCAATTCCTATAAACATCTCCTCTCACATATATCTATATATCACCTATTGTTTCCTATACGTAGTAAACTCTAAAGTTTCAACAAATATTGCTAGAACAAACAAATTCAGCAAATGGTAGCAGACATAAAGTTAAAACACAAAAAATAGTTCCGTTTCTACACACTAACAATTAACAATTTGGAAATAAAATTAAGAAAACAATTCTATTTACAATAGCATCAAAAAAAAAAAACTTAGCTAAGGAGGTAAAAGACTTGTGCAGTGAAGACTACAAAACATTGTTGAAAAAATTAAAGACATACATAAATGGAAACACATCCCATATTCAAAGATTGGAAAATTTAATATTGTTAATATTGTTAAGATGTCAATCCTATTCAAAGTGATCTACAGATTTAATGTAATCACTATCAAAATTCCAAAGAAGTATTTTTGCAAAAATAGAGACACCATTCTGGAATTCATATAAAAACTCAAGGGATGCTGAATAGTCAAAACAATCTTGAAAACAAAAACAAAGCTGGAGGTCTCATATTTCCTGATTTCAAACTATATTATAAAGTATAGTAATCAAAACACTATGATACAAGCATAAAGACAGACATATAGACCAATGGAATAGGACAGTGAGCCCAGAAATAAAACCTCACAAATAAGGTAAAATGATTTTCGATGAGTGCCAGAATCATTCACTGGGGGAAAGGACAGTCTTTTCAACAAATGGTGCTGAAAAAACTGATATACGTATGCAAAAGAATGAAGTTGGACCCTTACCTAACATCATGTACAAAAATTAACTTAAAATGGATCAAATACCTAAATGTAAGGGGTAAAACTATAAAACTTTTATAAAAAATTGGGCAAAATTTTCACTACATTGGATTTGGGAGTGATTTCTTAGTTGTGACACCAAAGACTGAGGCAACAAAAGAAGAAACAGAAAAATTAGACTTCATGGAAAAAAAAAAATGTGCATCAAAAGATACTATCAACAAAATAAAAATGAATGGGAGAAAATATTTGCAAATCATATATCTGATTATGGATATAACACAGAATGTATAGAGAAATCCCAAAACTCAACAATAATAAAACAAACAACTGATTCCAAAAATGGGCAAAGAATGTAATAAACATATCTCCAAAGATTTCTGGATGGCCAATAAGCACATGAAAAGATGTTCAAAATTCTTAATCATTAGGAAAATGCAAATCAAAGCTGCAATGATACCACCTTAGACCCATTAGGATGGCTATTCTCAAAAAACAAAAATCCAGAAAATAACAAGTGTTGGAAGATATAGAGAAATAGGAACCCTTTTTCACTGTTGATGGGAAGGTAAATATTATAGCTGTTGTGGAAAACAGTTTGAAGTTTCCTCAAAAACATTAAAAATAGAATAATCACATGATTCAATGTTTCCATTTCTGTGTATATACCCCAAAGAATTAAGAACAGGGTCTTGGATAGATATATGCCACTTCATTTTTATAGCAGCGTTATTCACAACAGCTAAAACATGGAATCAAGCCAAATGTTTATGGACAGGTGAATGGATAAGCAAAATGAAATACACACACATATATATGTGTATATATGTATATATGTTTAGACACACACACTGGAATACCGTTCAGCCTTAAAATGGAAGGAAATTCTAATATATGCCTCAACGTGGATGAATCTTGAGGACACTATACTAAGTAAAATAAATTAATCACAATAAGACAAATATTGTATAACTCCACTTATTTGAGGTATTTAGAGTAGTCAAAATCACAGGGACAAGAAAAAGAATGGTTGTTGCCAGGAAATGGGGGGAAATGGAATATTACTGTTTGAGTACAGAGTTTCAGTTTTGCAAGGTGAAGGAGTTCCATTAGATGGATTGTAGTGATGCTTGCACAATATTAATGTACTTAATATCACTGAACTGTACATCTAAAAATGGCAAAAACAGTAAATTTTATGTTACATGTATTTTACCACAATTTAAAAGAAGAAAAAAACGTTTAAAAAGGCTTACTCACAGTAGGGTGGAGGCATATTCTGACTAGAAATGTTAACTGACTTAGAGTATAGGAAAACAGTTACTTTGGTGTTTCTGGTGCTTTTGGAACTTTGCTTTTTTTTTGATGTTTCCAGTAATCCATGAATTTCTAATTGTGGGGTAAGTTTAATATCTATTTTGCCCAGAGAGTCTTGGTTTATCCTCGGTTATCCTTGTACCAAGTATAAATATTAATAGAATCTCATTTAAAAATTATTTAATGATATGTTGACACTAAGTAACGGACTTTTGGGGTCATTTAAAAGGTAAAAATGAGCAAAGTTTTGCCTGATAATGTATTATATTATTTACACTGAACAGATTGTGTGTAGATTTTGTTATTCCTTTGAACTACAGAAGAACTTACACAGATCTATTTCTCTGAACTAGTGCATCTATGTATAGTTTAAACATCATATTACTTATAACTTTTAACCAAAGAAACTAACTTGTATTTCACAGAGAAAACTGGGATAGGGTGATGTTGATAATTGTGCATGATCATACAGCAGCCTTTTACAGCAAATTTGCAGAGCTCATGAAAACATAACACAGCCGTCTACAGCCATACACATCATTTATACAGTTCTCAAAGGGACAGAAATGAATGTTCAGGATAGACCTAAAGATATAGTCTTTCTGCAGCATGTAAAAATAAAAGGTGGAAGTATATAAAATTAAATTAGGCTTAGTTATCAATGTAGCATTCTCTTACTTAGAAATGTTCTAGATATCTTATGAGTATCCATTAACTCAACCTACTATCAGTCCAAGTATGCAAGTTACCTAAAGTTTTTTGAAATTATCTTCTGACACACTATAAAATACAACTATTATTGTAATAGTTTGTCAGAATAATGATTCAATTTGGTTTAGAAATTTATATTTTCATAATTATAAGTAGAGGCAATTCTAGCTTATTCAATCAGTAAATCTGTATAAGTTTAGGGAGAAATACCCAAGTAGAATAAAAATGTATGTGTATATTATATTTCATACTGATAAATCAGAAAACGCATAGCTGTTTTCATTAAACCAAAAATATTAAACTAATCTTGGAACCAAGAAGAACCCTCCCTGCCCCCCCACCCCCCAAATACAAAGGCCCCTCCATGTTTCCTGCCTCTTGTTTTTAGAGAAGCTGAAGTCTCCCAGGTCTTCATGAGTCATAAAGGAGCAGGCTCAAGCAGCTAATGGTTAGGACTATAGAGTCACAGACAGTGTTTGATGCACATTCCTGAGTTGTTTTACACATACTGTAACTGCTACCAGAGGGGAAAGGCTGACTGCATGGTGACCAGACTGCAGCCGTGATATAAACTGCTCTATTTTGATCAGTACTGAGTCTATGGCTAACACAGTTCCAAGAACTGGCCTTAAGAGAACGGGATTAACACTATTGCTCAAAATAATCTATATCTTCGTGGACATCAAAATAATTGTAGCTTGTTCTGCCCATATATGTAAACAGGCAACTATAACTGTCAGCAAAGAGATGCTACAGACCCCTGTTGACATCTTCCACTCTAAGAATATGGCGTCCTACGTCAGCATGAAGAAGTTACAGAAGATGGACCTTTGCCCATGATCCCATAAAAAGGAATGATGTTCTGACAAGTGGGGATTTGTAAGCCCCTTTTGACAGGGCAGAGCTCTTTGCAGGAAAGAGCTCTCTGCAGGAGGCCCCTTTGTTTTGTCACAAACCTTAAAACCAGGCACCGCCATGCTCTACTCATGTCTGGCCCTAGCACACTTTTTAAATCTTTCGACCACAAAATACCTTGCCTAATTTGTTGGTTCTTTCCATACATCCAAGAAGTAGAAATGAAGAATAACTAATTAACAGAAGACCAGATCTCTTTCCTAGTTTCCCCTTCAGTAATCTCACAAACTGTGCGAACAAGATAGCATCTAAAGAAAAAATCACAAGAAGTTGACAAGCCTGCACACAAGTCTGCAAACAGTGGGGGATCGTGATGACTCTGACCCCCATTTTAATGCTTAACTGAGATTACTTCCCTTTTTCCCTTTAAAAACTTTCATGGCCAAGCAGAATCTTCGTAGATGGTTTCTGGGGGACACTGAGTACACCATCTCCCCAGATTGCCAGCATTCTGATTAAAAGCAATTTTCTTTCTACCAACATTTGTCTCTCTCACTTGAGTACTGATTTCTTGAGCAGCGAGCAGCCGAATCTGATTAGGTAACAATCTCACCTATCAAAGATTTACCTTAATTATGTGAACTTGAATTCTTAAAAATTTCCAAATTGGTTTCTTAAAGGATACTTTTAAAATCTCAGAATTGAAACTCTCAGAAGTTAGTTCAGTTTTCTTATTTTCTATAAAAGAAATTGAGAATATTGTATTTATATAAGGTCTATATGTCTATCTCTAATCCAATCAGAATATAGTTTTTTTATGAGATTCTACAATCTAATTTGGTATTACCATCTGGCGGGAGGAAATATTACATGCTTAATGAGTGGTAAAGACTTCTCTGAATTACAGACACAAAAATGTACATACAGACACATATCAGAGCTTATGAACTCAATTCTAAAATCCCATCCCTGGATCAGGAGTAAACACAGATATATAAAACTCACAGGTCCATATCAAAGGTTTGTTTTCTTCTCAGTGTGGACACATTCTTAATTGATTTGAGCTCAAAACAGAAAAGAACGAAAAGAGTAATAAACCAGATTACCTGTTGTCTCTTATCCAGTAATGCTAAGAGCTCTATAAGCCATTAATCTGTTTATAGAGATCACCAAATTGTTAGACCATAAAACCAAATTCCCAATGGGAAATAACTTATTGGCTGTAAACAAACCAAAAATAAAACTCAAAGCAGAAGAAACCAGCACTAAAATCAAGCCAGTACTCAAAAATAATCAAAATTAAATTCTTGCCCTGCTACACATGAGCAAGACTCAGAAACGCAAGATTAGGTGTTAAACTTCCTGTCTGGTCCCCAGGTTACCAACCAAGAAAGGAGCAAAAAAGACTCATTTTTAAAGGGAATTTAAAAATGAGTCATGGCATGAAAACTGTAAAAGAAAAAAAAAATGCATTGGACAATTAAGAAGACTATTTTATTCAGGCTATTTTAATAGGGAGAAAGTTCATTTCTGCAGGAAAATGTCTTAGAGAAAAGGAAGTAAGCCTTAAGTTGTATAGAGGCAGTTAAACAAGGGACTCACAGGGAATGGTGGGCAATGACTATCTTAGTCATGAGGAAAGGTGGTCCCTGCAATTAACTGTTTCCAAAGATAAAGTGATGAGGAATTTTACAGCCATCACTGCTTTCCAGGTGTACAGGGATCAGGCAATGTTCAACATTGTTAAGAATATGCATTGTTCCCCATCCTTGCTCCTTGGCAAGGAAATTCTCAGGGCAGTGACCAAGATGGTCTTAAAGTTCCTCTCAGCTGGACTGTACCTCAGACAGGTTCGCTTCTGGACATGGTCCTGACATCCCTTTTCCCAGAGCATTTACCTTGAAAATTTATAACTGCAAACTCTTCTTCTGCCTCTCTGCAATGCATGTAAATCTCCATAGAAGCCTCTTGACCACTTGAGGACCCAGGGAATGTCTTTCTCAAGGACCTGAGAACCATCTCTTTGAAATGTAAACATCAAAGTAGATAGGGCCCCAGTCTCCCAGTCCCTATGGGATGTAGGAGCCAGGGGGCATCCATAAGCAAACAAATGGCCTAATCACAGAGAAAAACATTTGCAAACTCAGGAATAACTTCTATTAATTCCCATTAACTCACAAATAACATCCCATTGATTTACCTTCTCCCTAAAGTCCCCCTCCAGTACTTCTCCAAAAGCCCAACCCAGCACTGAAAAACCCTCCAGCTCTTTTTTTTTTCTTTTTTCCCAGCAGAATTGAGTTCAAGTCTCTCTTCTCTATTGAAATAAACTTGAATAAACTCTTTGCCTGTTTAACTTTGTATGGTTCAATCTTTGCTTTGACAGAAGTAAATGAGGCAGTCATAAGGCTCACATTTCTTGTTTCTCATCTCTCAAGTATCACTGTCATTCATTGCCTGAAGTACTAATAAATCTTGGCTGGAAGCAGAAATATGTCACACAGATTAGTTTCAATTATTAAGAGAAAACAATTGTCAACTGAGAGCAATAATACTGAATTAAGCTGAAAGCTCATCGGTTAGATTCACTCAATCACATATTGAATAAATTGATTCATTCCATAAACATAAGAAAACTTAATAATTGAAAATAATATAAAATGTTTAGGTTTTTTGTTGTTGTTGTTCAGACAATCACACTGATGTTAAATCCATGAAGGAAAGAAACGCTTTTCTCCCTCAGTCCTCTGACTGTATCAAGTTCTCTCTGCTTTTATGCATAGCTCCAAGCCAATGTCTCAGTCTGAAAGTTTTCAATTCCTCAAGTGATTGTCTTTAATTTGCTTTTAAGATTTCACTGTCAAAGGAGTTTGAGATCACGTAATTCAAGTTGGAAATAATTAGAAAAAGAGAACTAGAACTTTGGAACATCAAAGGACACAAAGCTGAAATGACAGATCAGGAGCAGAGGTAGAGATAAAAGGCAGATGAGACAAAGCCAACCCCTTCAGAACTATTTGCAGCATCCTCAAAAAGAAACTGAGCTAAAACCTGTGAGACACTGAAGGACTGAAGTTAAAATGATTTACCCTATTCTAATAGATAAGTTTATGCATAAAATTGTCATGGGTGGAGTAAGATTGTGTATTTATACAATTGAATGGGAAATGTGGAGTAAGAACTTCTCTGGTAGGTAAAGATTTGTTTAAATATAGGTTTGAATAATATGATAAAGAATTTAAATCTAAGAAGTCTCAGTGCAAAGAAGAGAAAAATGTTACAGGTATCCTTTGAAATGAGCATTTTTAAACAGTAACAAATTTTGAAGAGAAATTGATTGACACTAATTAATGAGCCTTATAGTCACAGATTTATTTGGTATTTGATAATACATAAAATTATACCAAATTTTTCATGAGTTTATTTTAATCTCTTTTTCTCATTAGGTTTTTAAGATCTTTAATCATAATATTTGTGTACATGTGGGACCAAGAGAAGATACTGTGTTTGTGTACGTATGTTTTAACGGTCTCTTTCTCTAAAACATGAGCTTGTTGGGAACAGGACAAATTATTAATCATCTGTCTATTTCCAATGGCTAACCCAGAAATACAATTGAATTTCAGTTGAATCAAAACTGTAGACTTAAAAATGTGCACGTACGTGTTCAACACGACATCAATGAAAGCCAAAAACAGCAAAATTAAAGCTTCTATGGGAGAGTTTTCATATTTTAGAGCATCTATTAAAGGTATATAATACAGATGGTGAAATTAGGCTTATGAAAACTATTCAGGAACATGGCTAACTATTTATCTTATAATATTAGGCAAAGAAATGTGATGAAATATTACAAATAAATTATGATTTCAAAAGATTTTTAAAAATATGTATGTAAAACTAAGTGAAGGAAATCACACAACTTTCCAATGGTAGCATTTTTGGAAGCATCCAAGATGTATATTTTGCTATTATTTTATTCAATTTTCTTTAAATTGTTTTTAATAATTCCTTGAATCATGTCTGAGAACATATGTGTTACCACTAGGGAATTAAAATCATACTATCAAAGGGATGAAAAGCAGCAAAAAATATATATGATAGTATCCCAACAGTAGTAGCCAAACTAAACTCAGCCAGCAGATTATGCAATTGAAAATCAAAGTTGCACAGTATAAAAATACAGCAGGGACAACATAACAAGCTTAAGCCATTTTGCCTATATATTTCAATGTCTTTGTAAAAAAATACTGGCCAAACACTCTGGGAAATGTACTCTATTTCTCAAACGTACACATGTACAAAAGGCTTTTAGTTGTCATTTTGGTTTTAGAGTAAATAGAATGTGTGGGCTATTGAAAGACTGAAACAGTTCAGTGAACAACAATAAATTAGAACTTGTAAAGGATACCTAGGGGCCACAGGTAACCTTTCATTGTAATTTTTAGCTGTCTTTTTTCAATGTTCTCCAACAACTACAGATTAGCGCTGGGCCTAGACATCAAGTACTTGATAAAGCATAATTCCTGTCCTTTATTTTGGCTGACTCTATTAACAACCTCATCACACATTTTTCTATAATAATTTCTGATAAAATATTCTCCTTCATTATCTTCTTTATCCCAATCTATAGCTATGTTTCCATTTAGGAAGGACAAAGCATTATCACTCTCTGATTTTTCTTTTTTACCAGAAAACATGTAATTTTCTTTTTCTTTTGGGAACTAGGCTTTGTCCCTATCCTAATAAAAAGGATATTTAATTTAAAAAAATATACATTTTTAATATCTGGTTGAGAAAATAACCAGTGTACCTTCTCAATTTTATGCTTTCAATACTTTGTTTTGAGACTGTGTAGACTTACCCTGATTTCCACGCTTTTCTGAAGAGAGTCACACAAGACCTGCTTAGATTTGCAAAAGATTACAAAGAAGCAACAAATACTTACTTCCTTTACGTTTTAGGTTTTGTGTATGTGCGTGTATGTGTGTGTATTTCCTTATTGTTTGTGGAAAATATGATATGCAGTGACTGAGTCATAGCCATCTGCATCTCTGAGAACTGAAACCTAACATCAACCACTATGTTCATATCAACCACAAAACAATTTAATATTAAACCAGCAACTTAAATGGATCAAATAAGAATTGATGCAGGATAATCCATTTGAAAATTAGCATTATGCCTTATGCAATATTTTTAAATTAAATAATAAACATATTAAATACATACCTTATGATTCTCATATGTAATTCTTGAATCACTGAAAGGCATCTTTTCAAATGTGAAGTAAACATTTTTGGTGTACAGTTTTGTTCTTTATTTTTTCTTGTTTTTATCAAGAAGAAGACCCCATTACTTAATTTCTTTAAAGGGACTCAAATCTTAATGAAACTTCTCACCAGTTAAAAATATATACTTTTATATAAATTTTAACTCATATGGTTTATATGCAGTCTCAAAATAATTTTAAAGAGGAAATTCATGACAGACACATATAAGTGAACATAGGTCAGCAATTTCATTTTACTTATTAATTATTGAGGAAATCAGTAAGATATTTTAAAAAATGTTTCAGAGGAGAATGTAAACAACAGACACATTTATAGGCAATCAGGAATGCAAAATTGACTTATTCTACAATGGTGTTAATAAATTCTTTCTTGAGCTAGAAAACAGTTCATTTGCATTTTGTGGAAATAAAGACCAAATTATTTTCACTGGTCTGTGAGGCAGGCTTGAACAACAGGATTATAAGGCATGTGCCTGTGTTCTAAGCTGTGATTCTTCTTCTTATGACAAGAACACTTTTAGACTGCATAACACAAAACAGTTAACAAGGACAGCAAAGAGAGATGAGAAAGAATGGCCTGATTCCAACAAGGATGCCAAACAAATAGGAACCAATAATAAAATCCAAGTACCAAACCAAATAATAAATAGCCCAGGAACTCAACATAAAGAGAATGAAAAAAATGGAGTTCAGATCCCCATGCTGACTTACTACATCTTCACAGACTAGACAACCCGCAAGTAGCAAGGCACAAGAGACCCCTGTGGATACTGTACCTGGTCGAAGGCTAGGGCCTGCGGTGAAGGGCAGTGCAGACTGGTGGGCTTTAGTGGGACTTCCACTGTATCTGTGAAAATAAACAAAGGCCAACCAAATAAGAACAAGCAAAGGCTATTTATTAGAGCTTGCTATAGCAAGAAAGTCAGCCACTGTCACTTGCGTTTGGCACAGACTCAAAATCAGGTAGAGCAGTGGAAAAGATTTATAGTGAACAAAAAGAGAAAGCTTTAGGTGTGCCTTGATTGGAGATCATTGGTATGGGGAAGCTATCAGCAGGCTAACTAGAAGGGGGGCATCCTATATGATTGGTTAGGGATGCATATTTGGGCTTTCTCTGATTGGTCCTAAGTTGGAAACTGGGACAAAAATCAGGGAAATGCTCAGTTATTAATCAAGCCCTGGCCATGTTGAGCTGATTGCTATAGAAGTTATTGTTTGATTTCCTGGATTGTTACTAGAGACAGCAGTCTGACTTCTCACAAACCTTATATACAAGACTTAGAGCAGCCTGGCTTCCGGCTAGGTTGTTTTACATAAGGGATTGGTTTCCAAAGATATTAATAAATATTAACGTCTACCATTTATTTATTTAAGTAATTAAGACTCTATTAAAAGGTATCTAAAATATTTTTGTCCACTTAAAAATCTATCCTAAATTTTTATGAGAGTAAATATGGATTTAATATACCTAACCTATATGTGTATGCAGTAAGACCATATATAATACATACTTATCCTATGTGTGTTCATATATGTGTGTATGCGTACATATGTATGTGTGTATATATACATTTTTAGCCATTAAAATTGCCACTTTTTATTTCCCACCATAGATTTCAAAGAGAAAATCAGCATGTAAAGTTAAATTTCATGTTCTTACTAAGTGATTTATTCTTTCCTTTGATCCAAATACTACACAGATCTTCAAACTGATAGTCTGCATTTGGGAGAGAGAATGGGGAAAGATTTGAACTCTACCAGCTGGGTAATAGTAGTTGTTGATATTTTTCATCGATGTAACAATTAAAGGTATTCATATAATGTCAAACAATTTTCTTTACAATTTTATATTTTCTATTATTTGTTTTTGTACTGGAATTCTAAGAGTATAATGTGTTCCACTGAGATTCAGGGGAAAAAAAGCTGCAGTGGATATTAGGTAATGATAATGAAAGCTCTCATTTACAAAAAGCCATACCCTGTGCTTGTAACTATTCTAAATGTATTTCAGTAGCTGATTTCATCCTCACAAAAACAGTAAGAATTATTATCATCTTTCCTGCTTTACAGATAATAAGATGATTAAGAGTTGTAGATTCTCTTAAGGTTCTTGGAACTATCTCTGAAATGTAGTCATAGAAAGAGATAGCACCTCTATCTCCCAGGCTCTGAGGAAGGGTATGAGCCTAATTTCAGTGGGCACAAATTAGCAAACATAGATGGTCTGATCACAGAGAGAAACATTTGCAAACTCAGGAATAACTCACATAATGCTTGGCACATCCATTGATCAACCTTACCCCCACTCCTTTCTGAATGTCCTCCAGTGCTTTTTCACTAGCTTACCCAGTGCTTAAATCCCCAGCCTACTCCCAGCCTTTTTGTTCCCGCAGTTGAGATGGGTTCTGTTTCACTCCCCTACTGCAGTAGTATAAGAATAAATTCAACTTCTTTTTTCTCCTCATGTCGGGTGCCATTTTTTCTTAATACCTAGAAGGTATTTTAATGTGATGCTTACCTATAAAACAGCTTCAATACAAAGGCTTCTGCCTAATTACTAGTAAATTATGTGAAGTACATTTTGAAAAACAGTTACATCTGCTGTGAGGATCATTGTTTACAGTCTGGAGCTTCAAGTTAGATATATAAGAATGGGAGTTGTCTTTGCAGCACATTGTGTTATTGCATTTTTAGGACCCTCTTCTGCAGTAACAAGCTCTAAGGTGTTTTCTAGAGTAATAAAATATTTAATAAAAGTTAGAAAAAGAGGCACAGGAGACCTTAGCAGCTCTTTTGCCCTTTGAAATACATTACTTGCCTGAAAGCTATTAGCTTAATACTCCCTTCTAGTAAAAACTATAATTCATCCTCTAAAAGCAAAGCGATTTCACTAGACCTATAAAACTTCTCTTCCTTCATTCAAGGTCCTAGACCTGATCTAATATAAAATCATCTCTTTGCATGCACAGGGTGATAATGTGAGGGACAAGATATTACAGTAATGTCATTTTCCCTATCAACTAACAATCAACAAATCTTCAGTGCTAAAAGGACAGTGGTAACTTGGTCAATTACCTCCCAATTCTGTGCACTGAGGTGAAGAAATCTTAGATGAGCCTGCCACTGACCTTATGAGGTTACTCTCCCATGAATTGTTAATGATTATCTTCAGAGAGTGATAGTATCCCTGGGTCATCCATTTCATTTTTCTTAAATAAGAGCTAAAGTTCATGGGCTGGACAAACTCTGCCACCAAAGCAAGCTCTCCAAAATGAAGAGACATTATTAAAGCCACGCTTGTATACAGCAGTTAATTTTTCTTTTAACATTCTGTATTTTCAGAGGTCCTTTTTGATATTGCATAAGAACCCAGAAAAAAAAAGTCTAAATATTGTCTCTTTTTGAAGAAGAATATATTGTCATACTACAAAACCAAATTATGGAATGAAAACAAGGAAATAATCCCAAGAATGAACTATGACTATTTACTCTGACTTTTCAAAACAATTGATAAATTTTATGATGTTAAGAATTTTAAAATGTGCTGACACTTGCTTAAAATGCCTATTGACTTATAAATAATTATCTTAAAAGTCATAGTAGGTTGGGTGAGATTTCCCTTTTGAAAATTTGATAAGATTGTTAAATGCAGCAATGATAACAATGTATTAAGCATCTACTATATGCCAGTAGTCAAGCATGCATTATCTAATTTAATATTCAAGGACCCTATGAGGTATTCACTATTATTATTCATCTTTCACATATAAAGAAAAAGTCAGAGTAGATTTATATAATGTAGGAGAGCTAGTGAGTAGTGAGTAGCAGAGCTAGAGTTTGGAACTGACCCATCTCCATCTAATAACAACAGTGCTTCATGCTTCTCAGGGAAAAAAATGCTTCCATAGAATTTCTATTTAATTTTAAAGAAATGAATACTGTCATTTCTTTTATCTCCTTCTTTGTGTGACATTCCAATCAGTGATACTAGTTTGGGTCTTTGGCTTTCCCATTAGTCCTGCTAATTTGAAATGTTTTTACAGTGGAAATATAGGCTTAAATCATCTTTATTACAGATGATCTGTATCATCTATATCATGTTGATTCCTATGACATTTTTGATGAAGTATGCAACCCAAGCTCTTTTACAGAAATGGCTAAGTATTCACCCACTGTTTGATATTAAAAACCTAGCAATGATCAGAATGGGAGGATGAGGTGTCTGGTCCTATTCCAAACAGGTCTGAAGCAATATATCTAACCCAGAAATTCCCAAGTGATGAATGATTTTTCTCATGGTGAATCTATATTTGTAAAAGAATTATTTATGATGACAGAGACAGGGACACATTTTCCCTGCAGGAGAAACTCAGACATAAATATGGCCAGAGGAGACCTAAGGGGATAACCATACAAGCAGTCAATTATCAAGGAAGCTTGATATGGGGTGATGGGATCAGTAAGATAGCTTCTGCTACAGAGGTCAGCATAATGTGATCTCCTGGTAACAGTTCTGAGTTGCAACTCAAGGTGGGCAGTTTAAGAGCTCCAAACTAGGAGGTATTAATAGGATAATGATGTAATTTACCATCCTAATTGAGATACTTGTCATATTTAAATGAAGCCCTATGAATAATTAGGCTGGAATAACAGCGACAAACTGACACTCAAAGGGACAAACCAGGGCATACTATCTCCTCAAATCTTTGAATTTGAAGTCATAGAACAATGAGTATACATTTCAGTTCTAATATAACTCCCTGTAAACTTTGAAAAATTACATTTGATTCCTCAGGCACACAATGATAGAAACTATTCTCAGGGGGTTGTTTTTGCAGGTTAAATGTGTTAAATGTTCACACAAGTGCCTAGCCCTAAGACCTGGCCAGTAACTGAAGCCTCAATGTGTATAGACCTTTATTCCAGTTTTAACGAAGTAGACTTTGAAACCTGAAGGCCTAGGTTTTACTACCTGCTCTGCTAAATACTAGCTGTATAACCTTGGATAACAATGCTGCCTCCGTTTCCTTATGGGTAAAACTGGAATAGAGTAGAATGATTTACCTTAGAGCATTATTATGGGGATTAAATAAGTATACACACACATTTAATAAAGTATGTTATCAATATTTAACATTAAATTATTGTTATTATTATTAGTTGAAATTCTTTACAATATTTTTAGTACATTGGCACACTGGCATTCTTTTTGTATTTTGGTTACAAGAAGAGAAGGAATAAAAAAAAGAAGAAAGTAAAATTGTCCAAAAAAAAGGAAAAGCATTAATTAATCATATTTTTAAACTACATGTATATTTAGCAAGACAACTAGATAATTATCTCTCTTCTGGCATTCTTGAAAAGAGGTCCCAAAAAGAGTTTGGCTTTTTTTATATATCTTCACAAATTTCAAATTATTATTTACGCAAAATTATTTCAAACTGTGAAAATGTGGGAAGTTTAGGGTGACATTTCTAAAAACCCTAATTTTTGTGCTGAAATATCATGTAATTCTTTTTTAGCTTGATTTTTATTTCTCTTGACAAACTGATTTAGTATACAGATATTTCCTCACTTTTGATACACATTTAGCAAAGGAAAGTTATCCATGAATAATGAGCCCTCCTTATATCATCTCAGATTTGAAAAATCTTAAACTCTTTACAGAAAAAAAAATTATTGAAAGAAATGTAGATAGTGTTCACTATAAACAAGTATGTAAGTGACTAACTTAAAAACTCATCGGTAATTAAAACCAAAGGTAAAATGCAAATCATAAGAATTGTCAGGTAAGCACATGAAAATGTGCCCAACTTCACTACACTTCATATAAATGAAAATAAAAAGACAATCTGTTGCCAAAATTCCTGCCAAGGACAGGAATTTTAGCTGTTTTGTTCACTACCAAATTCTCAAAACCTAAACTAAGACCTAGCATAGAGAGGCAGGCACAAACATTTGTTAAATAAGTAAATTTTTACCCAACAAACATGCAAAAACTTACATTTTGATAATATTAAATGTTAGCAGAAATATATATCTGGTGGGAGTATAAATTCATATAATTGTATTGATAGAAAGTCTTGTAGCCATTAAAATTAAAACTGTATGTCATCTATTGAAAAAATACATTTAATAATCGCTATTCTAAAGCTCAACTTTCTCACCATCACAAAGATATTTGGTTGATGCATTGTTTATTAAATGCAAAATAACTGTGACAATTATGATTTCCAAGTGGTAAATGCTTTTGCAGTTTTAACATTACATTGAGCTATCTAATTTTAAGAAATTTAAGAGCATTATAATAAAATACTTAGTAAAAGGGTTTATTTTGTTATGGATTGAATCATGAATTACAACAATTATGACACTCATTCATAAGGTTGTGAATTTTTTTCAGGATCAAGCTTTTTAGAGAAAAAAAATTTATTACAGAAGATGTTACCCAGTCTATCAATTATGCCCCTCTTCAAACTAAACCTAAACAGTAATGCAAATCATGTCTTAATCACTCTTAAATTAAAGCATCTACTGCCACCTCAAAGAGAGTTACAAGGAAACTTTAATATCCTTTATGGAAGTACTTAATTTAAGGTAGAGAGCTATATTCCTCTCCCTGTTATAAGGCTGGTTTTTCACTGGGTGAGGCATGTAGGGGGTGATTTTTCCCAGGAATTTCTTCCAACTTTTCAGATTAGATATAAAAATTTTCTGAATTAAGACATATATACAATTAAATTGTGATTATCTCTACCAGCTGCACTTTGCTATATAACTTATGGTAGAATATGTTTACAGCTATGGACACATAACCCAACTTAAATCAACATCTGTTCTAGGTTTACAAATGAAACAAATGATTCCCTTTTGAAAGATTTGCTCATTAAAAGTTTTGCCTCAGAAGAGGACAAGACCCCATGGTGAGGTCCGCCGGGGCAGCCAGTCTGAAATGATGGTTCTGGATCCTTTGTGAGCAGGCCCTGAGCTCCCCCAGTGCCGACTCCGCTGCTGGATGGAGCTTGGAGTCTGTATCTCCACCACTTCCTCGCAAACCCCCAGCCTCCTATTGCCTTGTCCCCCAACTAAGGTGGCCCTGACATGTGCTAACTGCCTCCTGGCCTCAGTGACAACCAATCTCTGGCAGAGTCAGCCCTAATGCTCCACCCAGTCTCAGGCTTCTGCCCCATGCCCTTCTGTCTGTGAGTGCTCTGAAGACAGCAAGGAGCGAGATTAAAATTCATATGGAGTTTCAAGTTGTTCTTGAATGCTGGGTGTTTTTAATAAATTAAAAAATATTTCGAGTAAACGAAAATAAGAGGTTAAATAACATGTTCCTGCACAACAAATGAGTCAAAGAAAAAATTTAAAAAGAGAAATTAAAAAATATTCTGAGAGGGCTTCCCTGGTGGCGCAGTGGTTGAGAGTATGCCTGCCAATGCAGGGGACACGGGTTCGAGCCCTGGTCTGGGAAGATTCCACATGCCACAGAGCAACTGGGTCCGTGAGCCACAATTACTGAGCCTGCACGTCTGGAGCCTGTGCTCCGCAACAGGAGAGGCCGCGGTAGTGAGAGGCCCGTGCACTGCGATGAAGAGTGGCCCCTGCTCGCCGCAACTAGAGAAAGCCCTCGTACAGAAACGAAGACCCAACACAGCCATAAATAAATAAATAAATAAATAAATAAACCCAAAGTTTAAAAAAAGAAATGGTGTAGTTTGCTTTGCATCTTAAAAAAAAAAAAAAAAGATACATCTACTTTTATTTATAGCTTTGGTTATCGTAATTAAATGAAAATGTTTATTAATAAAATATCAACAATGGAAAGAGGGCTTTCCCAGCCTTTAGAAAAAGGATGAATAAACAACCACATTTTTTTCTGAATTGTGATTACCAAGGTCTAATTTTGGAGACTCATCAGCCTTACTGAATTTAGTTGCATTATTTTACTATGCAGGTTAAGAGCAATTAAATGCAGACTGTTTTCACAGTAAGTGAAATATAATCAAGGCACATTTAAAATGAGGCAGCATTAGAGCAAGAGCTGGTATTTAAACCGTGTGTATCTCCTTAGGACTGACCATGTTATCAGAGTAGCTAGCTGTTACTGTGAGCTTCAGGTATCACACCTAAAAATGGAAAAGCAAACTTAGTAAATCCCTTTGGGTAGTGATAATCCCTGGATTTGTGAAGAAAGCAGTGCACATGAGTCCTGATAATAAGACACATCAGAAAAGCATTTTGGGAAAAGACACATTAATGAATAGATGCATATATATGTGTTGTAGTTTCTAGGCTGTAATTGTGTAATCTGAAAAATAAAGTGATTGTAGAGGCTACTAAGTTTTCTATCAATTCTAAAATTCCACAAATTAAAAATGGATAAAATGGTGGTTAACAGATCTACGTAATTTTATGAAATGTAAAAAAAGGATGAGAAGTCACGATCTTTGTATGTACTCCATACAATATCAGGGTTTTTTTGGTGTTATAGAAATGACCATTTAATTATTCAAAGAAATCAATTACTAAAAGGTGACTGACAAACTGAATTGTGAAAATGTTTAACATAAAATTATAATCACCTATTTGAAAAATTGTGGAAGTCTGAATAGATGAATTCTAATTAAACTTATCTGTAGACATTAAACCAAACCTTTTAAAAGAATATAAAATGAATATCATTTTGTGTCCTACTATTATGAATAAGTCAAATGAAATTTCATTTCCAAGGAAGATAGAGAACAACATGTAAGGCCTTTGCTCTTGTGATAATATGAAGTAACTTGACAAAATAAAAGCCATGCTTTTCAATGGGACTAACAAAGAAAATAGAAAGCAAGATCAAGGAAGCCTTGATGAATTAAATTCTAGAGACAGCTAAAGAATGACGTGTTCATAGAAGATCAGAGCATCCTGGAAGTTGTGGACCATGGCGGTGGAAGGTTACCATGGGCTGAATAACCATGCAGGGATGAAGGGGATCAAGCACGTTTTGGATCTCACTGTGGGATTGTGAAATTGGCTGGACTCTAGAAAAGCCCCAAACACTGAAGTAGATTCCCTGGCCCAATAACCCTTATCTCAACCACGTCAAAAAAGTAGCATTAAAAAGAGGGGAGAAGTGAATGTAACACTCTTCCAGTTTAATTACTAAAGTAGAATTATAAAGGCCACCACTTGGTGATTGGGAGTTGGTATAATTACAAGGGAACTCTAGCCTATTAAATCTGAAATTCTAAGCTAGCTGAACTTTACTGCAGAAGGAGTGAAAGTGATTAGCGCCCTCCTCTACCCACATGCACACACTAACTCCCAGAGGTGAAAAGGCCTACACTTTCTGGGAAATAAAAAAAACAAAACAAAATTATGCTTCAGTTTCCAATCAAATTTTATACACAATGTTGATAATACAATAAAAATTGTGAAGAGATAGGAAATTTTAGGGGATTATATGGATAATCATAAAATATATAGTTAAATGTAATATCTAAAATAAGAAAGGTACTAGATAGGTATAACAGCACATTAGATATTTAGAAAAAATATGAATAAACTTGAAAATTTGGAAAATAGGAATTTTTCTAATTAAAGAAGAGAAAGAAGGGAAAAAAAACCCTGAAAAACAGAAATCAGAGAATATGTTCTCCTGAGAGCCTTCAGGTATCCATTTTTCTTGGTAACTTCTAACCTATAGAATGGAATTTCCTGCATTTGCATACCCGATGCCACGTACTTATGAGAATTTCTAATGGAGTACTACCTTGCTCCAGATACCACATTCTTGTTTCTTTTTTCTGTATCTAACTTATTTGCTGGTACAATATAAAAACTCTGCTAATTATCTGAAAGTAGTTGTGACAGGATCCTCTGAGATGGCTCTCAGTGACCTCCAACTCCAGGTAGGCGTTCCTTACATAACTTCTTCCCTTCCAGAGTGGGTTGTGACTAGAAACTTGCTTCTAACAAACAAAATATGGCAAAAGGGATGGAATGTCACAAGCAAGAAAGATTTTGAGCAGCACATAAGGGGAATCCTAAACTGATTCCAACAGACTGTTAGTAGAAATCTCATTTTGAGGATGCTGTCTAAAAAGGAGATAATAAAAATGACTAAAGAGGAAATAAGAAAAATGTCATCAGAAACTGGAAAAAAATAGAGATCCCTTTGAAACGAAGTGGCAAAGAGCTTAATGAAACTGTTCTCTGCAGTTATGTGGATGTTTAAAATATGTCTAATGAATTTGATTATCTAGCTAAGGGGACTTCCAAGCAAAGCACTGAAAGTACTGTCTGGTTTCTTCTTTCTACTTAACGTAACACGTCCTTGAATGGCTACTTTAGAGCTGAAAAATTTTACCTCTCTGGAATAGAAGCAGAATTCTTCCAAAATCTATTCAACCACCATGCGTGCATATAAATATGCAACAAACTGATTTCTTGATGCACTGCATTTCTCTAGTTTCTAAAACTATTATTTTAAATTCCTTTTGAAGCCAATATTTTATTCCAACAATCATTGAGTTCTGAGTGGTCATTATTTATTTTTTGATATGGAATCAAGAAATGTAATCTAGGTAACAACATATGTGATGATACAACAAACTTAAAAGGAGTTTGAATTAGAAAATCATATTTAACACATACATAAAAAGAAAACAGCTAAAACTAAAGTTTCCTTTATAAATATGTTGATTTACAAGGTTTGATTTTGAAGAAACAGAAAGAAAAGCAATTATTGACCCAAATAAAATCAAATTGCTAATAACCACTCTTCAGCACACCTCCATCTTTCCTGCCTCTGATCAATCTCCATCGTGGTCCTAAGCAATTCACTTAAACTCCATGAGCTACAGTGTGTCCTGGGCAGTGATGACTGCTTCAAAGCACTGTTATTTAATCAGCATATTATTAGTGATTACACGTTGCACTAAAACTTGGCAAATAGTAGGAACTGTGTAAAGGTTAATTGACTCTAAATCTGTATAATTGCCATAATATTGAGATGTGACAATCTTACTTCTTCAGATGAGCATCAATTTGCATTGCTTTTCCACTGATTCACTGACTTGCATTTCCTTTAGCAAAAAAAAAGAGAGAGAGAAAAGAAAGAAATTTTAAAAATTATGCCAGACCTAATCACCTCATTTAAAAGTCCAACCTCTATTCTGAACCATCTTCCACTCCTTTTAGAGTCCCTTTACCTGGCTCTAGTTTTCTTTTAATCTGTAGATTTTATCACCGTCTAATTTAAGTTTACTTGTGCATTATGATTATTTGCTATTATCTAACTCTTCTAGAAAGTAAATCCATTTCTATGTGTGCAGATTCTTTGTCTATTTTGTTCACTAATGTAGTCCAATTACCTAGAAACAACCTTGCATATAACTGGTACTCATAAGTAACTGTCAAATGAATGAATAAATAATTCTCCAATTATTCCCTAAAAGTTAATAATTGTTTGAGATATGTTGCCTATGAACTAAAAGGAGTTCCATACCTCTCAACCAACTGGAGCTGACCAATTACCCACCTGTATCCTAAATCCTGCTTCACAACTTAGCTTGTTTTTAAGAGAAAATCTTGGAAACAATTAAGTGTCCTAACTGTACTGTGATTAGAATTTGGCTCAAGCAAATCTTTAATGACTGATACTGAAGCCACACAGGGCAACTGACAGTTTTAAATTTTGATACAGAAACATTCAAGAGAAATGAAAAAAAAAATGCTCTATTTCTATTATGCAGATTCTACACTGCAAACAGATTATTTGTTTCTTTGGAAGACCAGCATCTTTCAATAACATGAAATCATGAATTCCTTTAATTTCCTAAATTTCCAGGGTGGGTTGATCCCCATAAAACCATTTTTGAAATTAGAAAATGCTTCTTTAAATGAGAACTACAGTTGTAAGCCCTTCCTCGTTACCCCACTGCAAACGCAGGCAGTTCTGTTATATCCAGCCAATGTGGCTAGCAGGTGCTATGTTGGTTGCTGTGGAAAATAACAAAAGCTTCTGGACTTCTACCGTCCAGCCATTCTTTGATAGTCTAACTCAAACACACAGCAACACAGTGCTCCTCCACCTGCTGCTCATGTTTTTCTTGTTACTGCCTAGAAACAGATTTGTCTTCAGCACGTAAACTAACACACTGTGTTACTGAACCCCAAGCTTTTGTTTTATTCCACATATTTTAGAAAAACACTAAGCTCTTTTAGTCCTTTCCCTGAAAACTCCAGATCATATGTATTCCTTTACTTTGGCTAAATTCCAAAGTCCTTTTACTAGGAGAAAAAGACGGTGTTTATATCAACTGAGTAGTTAGTTAAATGTCTACTAAATATTTAATGGTATTTTAAATATTAAAATCATAATGAGAACAAAATTAGAAAAATGTATATATTGATGGCAGGTATATTACATTTTTGGGGGATTTTATTTTATTTTTTTAACATCTTTATTGGAATATAATTGCTTTAAAATTGTGTGTTAGTTTCTGCTTTATAACAAACTGAATCAGCTATACATATACACATATTCCCATATCTCTTCCTTCTTGTGTCTCCCACCCTCCCACCTTCCCTATCCCACCCCTCTAGGTGGTCACAAAGCACCAAACTGATCTCCTGTGCTATGCGGCTGCTTCCCACTAGCTATCGGTTTTACATTTGGTAGTGTATATATGTCCATGCCACTCTCTCACTTCGTCCAAGCTTACCCTTCCCCCTCCCCGTGTCCTCAAGTACATTCTCTAGTAGGTCTGTGTCTTTATTCCCATCCTGCCCCTAGGTTCTTCATGACCTTTTTTTTTTTTTTGAGATTCCACATATATGTGTTAGCATACGGTATTTGTTTTCCTTTTTCTGACTTACTTCACTCTGTATGACAGACTCTAGGTCCATCCACCTCACTACAAACAACTCAATTTCATTTATTTTATGGCTGAGTAATATTCCATTGTGTATATGTGCCACATCTTCTTTATCCATTCGTCTGTCGATGGACACTTAGGTTGCTTCCATGTCCTGGCTATAGTAAATAGAGCTGCAATGAACATTGTGGTACATGACTCTTTTTGAATTATGGTTTTCTCAGGGTATATGCCCAGTAGTGGGATTGCTGGGGTGTATGGTAATTTTATTTTTAGTTTTTTAAGGAACATCCATACAGATCTCCATAGTGGCTGTATCGATTTACATTCCCACCAACAGTGCAAGAGGGTTCCCTTTTCTCCACACCCTCTCCAGCATTTATTGTTTCTAGATTTTTTGATGATGGCCATTCTGACCAGTGTGAGATGATATCTCATTGTAGTTTTGATTTGCATTTCTCTAATGATTAGAGATGTTGAACATTCTTTCATGTGTTTGTTGGCAATCTGTATATCTACTTTGGAGAAATGTCTATTTAGGTCTTCTGCCCATTCTTGGATTGGGTTTTTTTTTGTTTTTGTTTTGTTTTTTGATATTGAGCTGCATGAGTTGCTTGTAAACTTTGGAGATTAATCCTTTGTCAGTTGCTTCATTTGCAAATATTTTCTTCCATTCTGAGGGTGGTCTTTTCGTCTTGTTTATGGTTTCCTTTGCTGTGCAAAAGCTTTTGAGTTTCATTAGGTCCCATTTGTTGATTTTTGTTTTTATTTTCATTTCTCTAGGAGGTGGGTCAAAAAGGATCTTTCTGTGATTTATGTCACAGAGTGTTCTGCCTATGTTTTCCTCTAAGAGTTTTATAGTGTCTGGCCTTACATTTAGGTCTTTAATCCATTTTGAGTTTATTTTTGTGTATGGTGTTAGGGAGGGTTCTAATTTCATCCTTTTACATGCAGCTGTCCATTTTTCCCACCACCACTTATTGAAGAGGCTGTCTTTTCTCTATTGTATATTCTTGCCTCCTTTATCAAAAATAATGTGACCATATGTGTTTGGGTTTATCTCTGGGCTTTCTGTCCTGTTCCATTGATCTACATTTCTGTTTTTGTGCCAGTACCATACTGTCTTGATTACTGTAGCTTTGTAGTATAGTCTGAAGTCAGGGACTCTGATTCCTCCAGCTCCGTTTTTCTTTCTCAAGATTGCTTTGGTTATTTGGGGTCTTTTGTGTTTCCATACAAATAGTGAAATTTTTTGTTTTAGCTCTGTGAAAAATGCCATTGGTAGTCTGATAGGGATTGCATTGAATCTGTAGATTGCTTTGGGTAGTATAGTCATTTTCACAATGTCGATTCTCCCAATCCAAGAACATGGTATATCTCTCATTCTGTTTGTGTCATCTTTAATTTCTTTCATCAGTGTCTTATAGTTTTCTGCATACAGGTCTTTTGTCTCCTTAGGTAGGTTTATTCCCAGGGAATTTATTCATTTTGTTGCAATGGAAAATGGGAGTGTTAAAGTGGGGTTAAAGTAGCAGCTGATTAGGGGGCTCTGGCTCCCTCAGGCTGGGGGGAGGGAAGGGTACGGAATGTGGGGTGAGCCTGAGGCAGCAGAGGCTGGCATGACGTTGTAACAGCCTGAGGCGTGCCATGTGTTTTCCCAGGGAAGTTGTCCCTGGATCACGGGACCCTGGCAGTGGCAGGCTGCACAGGCTCCTGGGAGGGGAGGTGTGGATAGTGACCTGTGCTTGCACACAGGCTTCTTGATGGCTGCAGCAGCAGCCTTAGCGTCTCATGCCTGTCTCTGTGGTTGGCACTGATAGCTGCAGCTTGCACCCGTCTCTGGAGCTCATTTACGTGGCGCTCATAATCCCCTCTCCTCTTGAACCACGAAAGATAGAGGCAAGAAAAAGTCTCTTGCCTCTTCGGCAGTTCCAGACCTTTTCCCGGACACACTGCCGGCTAGCTGTGGCGCACTAGCCCCCCTTCAGGCTGTGTTCACGCAGCCAACCCCAGTCCTCTCCCTGGGATCTGACCTCCAAAGCCCGAGCCTCAGATCCCAGTCCCCACCCGCCCTGGTGGGTGAACCGACAAGCCTTTCGTGCTGGTGAATGCTGGCTGGCACCGATCCTTGTGAGGAAATCCCTCCGCTTTGCCCTCCGCACCCCTGTTGCTGCACTTTCCTCTGTGGCTCCAAAGCTTTCCCACGGCCACCCTCCATCTCCGCCAGTGAAGGGGCTTCCTAGTATGTGGAGACTTTTCCTCCTTCACAGCTCCCTCCCACTGGTGCAGGTCCCATCTCTACTCTTTTGTCTCTGTTTTTTCTTTTTTCTTTTGCCCTAACCAGGTACATGGGGAGTTTCTTGCCTTTTGGGAGGTCTGAGTTCTTCTGCCAGTGCTCAGTAGGTGTTCTGTAGGAGTTGTTCCACATGTAGATGTATTTCTGATGTATTTGTGGGGAGGAAGGTGATCTCCACGTCTTACTCTTCTGCCATCTTGAAGGTCTCCCTCTTCATTTTTATTATTCATTTATTTTTAAAATTATATGAGTCATCCTATAAGTACTAAAGGGAACATACAGCATGGACCAGACCCTTCAACAATGTTTATATAATTCGGATACTTCTATACAATTCTTAGGAAGTAGTAATGTGCAATCCTTGTTTTTTATTTTTTTTAAAGATTTGTTGATGTGGACCTTTTTTTTATATATAAATTTATTTATTTATTTATTTATTTATTTATTTTTGGCTGTGTTGGGTCTTAGTTTCTGTGCAAGGGCTTTCGCGGCGAGCGGGGGCCACTCTTCATCGTGGTGCGTGGGCCTCTCACTGTCGCGGCCTCTCCCGTTGCAGAGCACAGGCTTCAGACACACAGGCTCAGTAGTTGTGGCTCACGGGCCTAGCCGCTCTATGGCATGTGGGATCTTCCTGGACTTTGGCACGAACCCGTGTCCCCTGCATTGGCAGGTGGATTCCTAACCACTGCACCACCAGGGAAGCCCTGATGTGGACCATTTTTAAAGTCTTTATTGAATTTGTTACAATATTGCTTCTGTTTTATGTTTTGGTTTTTTGGCCGCGAGGCATGTGGGGTCTGAGCTCCCCGACCAGGAATGGAACCCACACCCCCTGCATTGGAAGGCAAAGTCTTAACCACTGGACCACCAGAGAAGTCCCAATTCTTGTTTATATATACTTATTCAATCATGTTTGTTAAGTTTTCACCACTTAATTGAGTGTTTCTTTAGGTGACTAAAAATAATTTCTTCCCTTGTAAATATTAACAGTAGTCATTTGATTTATGGATATTATGTGGTTTTGAATACATGAGTATTTTATATTGCAGTTGTGAATCTTATAGGTATTTATTTTAAAATAAAACTATTTCAATTATTCATATGTTTCCTATTCTCTTTGTGGTGGTAAATATTGTACACTTCCACTTAGTTTCTTTTCCCACCCAGCAGTCAAGCCCCAGGTATTCAATTAAAACATCTCAATCTACTGGCCAAAATAAGTGATTCTTGGTTCAGAAGAGCTCTGGTGTTCTTAAATGGAAATTTGTTATGACATTAATTTGCTTATACAAAAAAGTACAGGACTGATTAATCTGTTGTGTTTGTATGTATGTGTCTTAATTTGCTTATACAAAAAAGTACAGGACTGATTAATCTGTTGTGTTTGTATGTGTGTGTCTAGGTTTAACAGAAATTAATCCCTTAATGTTTATTGATTATGATTCAATTTATGTGAAAGTTTATTTTCAAATATCTGAGAATATTTTCAGTGTGATGCCTAGAGACCAAACACCTACTATTCTCTCAAAATGTGAATAAAATATCCCAAAATAAATTTTTATATAAAAATGAATTGTAAAACCACAAAACAGGTACCACCAGGAAGTCAGCATGTTTAAGTGTATGGAAATATTAATCTTATGAGAAGTGATTGAAGGAAACATCAACTAGCTCCTACCAAATTTTGACTGATTCCATGCAAAATAGAAAAAAAGTTGGTAAAGAATTTGTTGGTCCTTTCTAAATACACAAAGTTCAAGTCAGAGTGCAAAATGCAAAGGCCATTCATGGGACAGTAAGAAGGAAATCATCAAGATTTCAGGAAATGCTGGAGTATCCTGCAAATGTATTTGTGCTTTATTGAGGGATTCAACCTAATTCATATGCAATGAAGAACAATCTAAGGAAAGCGATGATTTTGACACAGCTAGCCATTTTTATTGGTTAGGGAGCCAAAATAGAAATAAAGACAACTCCCCAACTAACTTCAGGGAAATAAAACCTATAAACTACAAATGATTCAGCACTCCACTAGATTTCTGTGGTGTGCTTGGCTTCTCAGAAAATCTTTCCATAATTACTAGTGTCAGATGAGTGCGAAAGGGATACATGTGGGGCACCAGCAGCAGTTTACTATACCATTTTCTTAATTACCTGAATGGGTCATTATTAACTTATCATGTTGAAGTTTGAGGGAACTCTTTTAGTAAAACCACTCTTTCACATGCTAGTTTTGGACTAATTGAAAAGTAAGAGGTAAATAATACAGATGGAGATTAAAAACCTTTTAAAATGGACATTTGTAAGTGAGGCTTAATCGTAAGGTCAAGTGAGCTTCTGAATATCAGAATTAGGCTGTGACTATAGAACAGGTATTCATACTAGACCAATACACACCTCTCCCATAAGCAAGGCCATATCTCTAAGCTCACCTCATAACCATGAGTGATTAAAAGAAAGCACATTCTCCAGACATATCAGCTTCTAAAAAATAACATGGTTGGGTGATGCATTCCTGATTCCTCCAAATGTGAGGAAGAAGCATTTTTCCCCAACATCTCATTTCCACCTTTGATTGCAACAATTATTTATTTAACTTCTGTATCCTCAGTTTGTCAACAATATACATAACCTAGCAGGTGGTTGAAACAGAGCAGGACCCTGCAGGGCCCTCCCAGCTACAAGCCACTCCATGTCCCCCACCTCTTGTTTGTAGAAAAAGCTTTTGTATCCTAGGCCTTCTCTGAGTTCCCAAGAGCAGAATCATGCAGTTAATGATGATAGAAGTGGAAAATGCAGAAACAGAGGAAAGCAGTCAAGTAAGAAAAGTAATAATAGCTTGAATAATAGAGTCAGAGAACTCCTAGTTCCTCCTGAAGGGATATAGATAACAATCTGAAGCATATCTTTGAGTTGTTCTGCAGAAATTAAGACTCCTATGCAGTGAAGGATGTTGACTACATGCTGATGAGAAGCACATAGACCCCAGACTCCCTGGAACCAGAAGATGATTAAGATTCCCAAAACATCACCCTATTACCCACAACCAACCAATCAGAAGAATGTCCAGGAGCTGATCATGCACCCTGCAACCCTCATCCCTAATGTTGCCTTTAAACACTTGCCTGAAAGCCATCAGGGAGTTTGGGTCTTTTGAGCATTAGCTGCCTGTTCTCCTTGCTTGGTGCTCTGCAAATAAATGCTGTAATTTCCTGAGTTCGGTTCAGTAATATGGTCAATATATTTATTTCATGTTAATGATTGATTATGAAATTTAATATTAGTTAAACTTAAGCATCTTTATTTTGGTCTCCTAGGCTCAACAATATTTTCTATGAAACTATTAGTGTGTTTGTTATTGTAGAACACTGAGTGGTTATTTTCCCTAAACACAGGAAATCAGAGGTAGCTGAGTCCATCATTCATTTAACAAAACAATGGTATCATAGCCTTATATCACCTTCTTTTTTGATACTCTGCTTATGTTGCAAACTGCCTACAACAGATCCAAGCAACATTTTCAGTGAATCAAAACATCTAAATAGAGAAATGGAGGGAGGGGGCTTCTATTTTTGCATCACTTTCTATTATAAGGGATGGCAAATTTTTCCTAGAAACACAATATATAACACGAGCACATTCTATTTGTTCACACAGGCCAGGATTTAATCACATATGTTATTTTACCTGCAAAGATAGCTGGGAAAGTGAGCGCCTGGCATTTACATATATACAGAGGGAGGCAGCCATTCCTAGAAAGGAGGAAGGGTGGGAGGTGGGCTCTGTAAGCAAAAAACAGTACCTGCCACTGCCTTTGTCTGTTTTTTATGTCAAGTAATTACCTACAAAGGTATTTTTTGCTCCTGAAAAGTATCATAATATATATCTAACAGGCACATACATATACATACATTTAGAAAACAGATCATTTGTCTGTCATTAGTGCAGGGTATGGTATGTCCTCAAAAGTACTATGCAAAGAAAGGCCCATGTATTTGACTGAGAGGCAGGGCCAAGAAGAGGAAGTCAAAGAGATGCTTTTAGCAAAAGCCTTCATAAAAGTGGAAAAAACTGGGGGGACAAGGAAGAAAATAATGAGATAACAGGCAAAATATCTAAAATTTCTTTTTTCCCATAAAGAATCCTGCCAGCTTCTGGTGTTCTATGTGTGACATAGCCTCCAGGTCCTGGAAGGGCATGAATTAGTCTATTTTTCAGAGAAAAAGAGCCAGCAACAGAGCTGGACAGTAAATATCATATGTCTGAGGGCAGGTGTTAGAGATTTAAAGACACAAACCCAAAAAGATATAAATGCCACATACTGAGTCATTATGAATATAATGTTTGAGTTAGTATCCATAAGACCTTTCACCCAATTATTTCTGCTTTTTGTACTGTTTTGGATACTACAGTAAATGAGGTATATGTAACATTTATTCCTGAGCTTTCTCTTCAGCCTATTGACAAATTTACTCTGTATCTAGCTTACATAGTATTTGATCCACTCTTTAAGTTTCTAACTATGTTAAAGGTCTCCAAGGTTACCTCAGATTTTGCGACTCACTAGAATGGCTCATAGGACTTAGAAAAGCTGTTATACTCATGGTGACAGCTTCTTAACAGCAGAAGGATACACATTAACGTCAGCAAAGGGAAAATGCCCATGGGATGAAGTACAGGAGAAATCAGCCACAAGCTTCCAAGGGACCACACCAATGGAGTCTCACAGATGCTCTTAATTTTTTTAGCAACAATGTTTGACAACATGTGTGAAGTATTGCTACCCAGAGAATCTCATCTGAGCCTTAGTGTCCATGGTTTTGATTGGGGGTCACTCATATAGTCATGCAGTACCCATAGGACTGACCTCAGTAACTCAGACTCCAAGTCTTAGAACAAAAACAGGAATTCACCATAAACCACATTGTTAGCCTGTTAAACTGCTGATACGTAGGTCAAGGCATCAGGCATAGAAAAACATTCTTATCAGGCAGAATACTCATGGACTCAGCTTAACTTTTAGGAGCCATCCAAGGACCAGTCCTGAAGACAGGCCTTTCTCGGGGGATGTGCAGAATTTAAACAACTCAGGTCTGCTGAATTAACCCTTTCCTTCACAGACTACCTCTCTAGTCCATGGCCTACATTCTGCTACAGCAAAATAATCAAAATTTTCTAGGCATTTATATTTAGTGAAGAATTTATATTACATACACAGCAATAGTATCAGCACGAATATGCCTAGCATTTTAGGGCAGCCAGTGTAGGGTGGGGATGGATTTAAAGAAACAACTAATCCATTCTATAAAGCCATTACATACATTTAAAAAATATTTTTGTACTAATTTAGTTATTTGCTTCCTCTCTCGATCGACAGTTACTTGTACCTTAAGATAAACTTGCATGGAAGTAGCAAGCATAGAAATCAACTTGTGGTTAGCCAAATTCAGTTTTTACTCAGGCAAGACAATTTTCATCAGTATTATATCCTAAGGAGGATTTAACTTGACTTCCCACTACATTTGATCATTCATATCAGAATTATTATAAAGCCAATTTGCTTAGTTTACTTGGTTAGGTACTTGAATCTTTCCAATAATGCCAGTGTTATACCATATTGCAGTATCCTCATGGTAAATTTCAGTTTTATTATAGAACAAATCAATAAGAATTACAAAAGTATTTGTTATACCTTCCTAACAAAATTGAATTTTCTCCATATATCAGAATTTATTATGGAATGATGTCATTACAACTGGCCATGATTCAATTATTTTGGGGTTTTAAGTCAGTTGAGGACAAAACTAGTCACCATTCATTAGTTCACAGTTTGTACTAAGACTGGTTTCCCTTGTGTGCTGTGAGTAACGCATCTCTGTATTGATGCATCTCCCCCATGTCTCCTCACTTCAGAAACCCAGGTGGCCACTTCAAGCAACTGCACCAAGATATCCACTGGGTTGTTCTAATTAACTTTCAATCTGTGGCTGGGTTCTGATGGTCTTTGACATGCCTTACTGTAATGTGCTCCTTAAATTCCAATAGGATTTTAGTAAGTCCGTAACACTTAGAGGCATCCCTTTAATAATTCATTTTTTTATTGACCATCTGCCTGGCCATATGGCCAGGCCACTGGCCACCAGCCATGAGTTAGTATATACCCAAACATCAGGGCTTTTATTGGTATTCAATTATTCCATCACTACAATCCAGTCCACTGAACTAATTTGTTTACTATCTTCTTTAGAGTTTTTCATTAGTCTGTAGTAATGTGTCAGCCTTCAAAATACGATGCTGTTCATCCACCTTGGAACTGCCATCTGTAAACATGGTGTTTTGCTGGTCAGTTGAGTGCTTTATAGTGTCCTTTGGGAACGGTTCATAGGGCACCACACTTGTAGCAATAGGATCTAGCAACTTACTTAGGTGGTTTCGAAGCCAACCCTAGAGGAAGAGAGGCTAGCTGCTCATGAACACAATGAGTACCTCCCTTCAGCAGGATGTTTGCATATAAAACTTTTCCATTTTATTATGGAACTTCTCTGAATACTGCCTTAGTAGAGTGTTTCTGACATAACCCAAGACACTGTAGGTATTTCAGGTTTCAAGATTATCTTAAGTCCTTCAGTAATAGCGGCAGTTTTAACTAATGCAGAATAATAAACCAATTATTGTCTCTCAAATGGCATGTATTCCACTGTGTTTGGAAATTTTCTGGTCCAAAATCCCAGTACTTGCTATTGGGCAACACTCACAGGCTTTTGCCATAAGCTTCCACCTGCATAAGTTCAAACTGCACAGACTTCCAAGCCAAGTTGGAATGGGGTTATAAGGGCTAGAAGGCATGGAATGAGCCACCACTTTTTACAATTCAGACATAGCCTGCTGCTGCTGTTCAGGGCCCCATTCAAAAATGACTTTCTTTCAGGTATTTCTGTAGATAGTGTCTAGCAAAATTCGCAGATATTGAAACTGAGAAGGACCCTGTGGGACTCTTGAGCATGGAAGCCTTTTTTGTCCCCTGTTTCTTGTAGGCAAGACTCCAGCCTCTATGACCTTCCTTGAGTTCCAAAGGGCAGATTCAGGGAGGAGCAGCCAAGAAACCACCTGAGGCAAGATTAAAGGGAGCAGAGAAGCTCATCAAGACTAGGAGACCAACCACCTGAGACTAGATTAAGGGAGTGGAGGCCCTGCACACACCCTAGTCTTGTCAGAGACCCCACCCTCGAACTATTGCTATAAAACTCTTCATCAAATCCTCCTGGGCTGGGGCACATTGATTTTGAGGGCAGGAGCCCGCTGTGTCCCCCTTTGTCTGGCAAAGCAATAAAAGTATGCTTTTCTACTTCACCCAAAATGCTGTCTCTGAGATTCGATTCAGGACTAGTGCAGAGAGGCTGAGCTTTCAGCATCCGCATAGAATATGAATCCTTCAAATCCAAACAAGTCCACCAGGCACTGTGTTTCTTGCTTAGTTATGAGGGTAGGCAATGACAGTGTTTTATTTTTAGTTGCCTATGAATGTCACAGGTAGCTTCTGCCTGTTATTCATAAGAATTTTCCTGTTTGGATGGCCCTTGGATACTTTGTTGGATTTATCAACCAGCATCTCTTAGTCACATGTGTCACCATTGAAAATTATCATTATGTCATCAATGTAGAATATTATCCAACTGGGGACCAGCATTAATCCCTTCTAACCAAATCATTACAGTAAATTGGTGAATTCAAATAACGTTGGGGGAAATAGGGTAAATTCAAATTTTGATACTTTGCATGTGAAGGCACTCTGCAGGTTTTTTTTTTCTTTTCCAAGGCTGAAATCAAGATAAAGCAATTGCAAGATCTATCACTGAGTACTGGTCTCCTTTAGGTTTTTCTTTTTTTTTTTTTTTTTTTCCTGTTGAAACCAAATCAGGAACTGCTGACAATAGAGGTGGTAGTACTTTATTCAAGCCTTAATTATCTTCTGTTGGTCTCCATGAGACTTGCACAATTTTCATGGGTCACATCGGACTATGGTGCTGAGAATTTGTTGGAAATAGAACTCTACATTCTAGCATGTTAGTAATTACAGTAATATCTTTTTATCTGCCAGGTATCTGACACTGGTACAATTGAAAATCTATATGACCACTATGGAGAACAGTATGGAGGTTCCTTAAAAAAACTAAAAATAGAGTTACCATATTATCTAGCAATCCCACTCCTGGGCATATATCTGGAGAAAACCATAACTCAAAAAGATACATGTACTCCAATATTTATTGCAGCATTATTTACACTTGCCAAGACATGGAAGCAACCTAAATGCCCACTGACAGAGGAATGGATAAAGAAGATGTGGTACATATATACAATGGAATATTACTCAGCCATAAAAAAGAATGAAATAATGTTATTTGCAGCAAAATGGATGGACCTAGAGATTATCACATTAAGTGAAGTAAGACAGAGAAAAACAAATATCACACGCTATCACTCATATGTGGAATCTAATTTTTAAAAATGTTACAAAAGAATTTATATACAAAACAGAAACATACTCACAGATTTCAAAAACAATCTTATGGTTACCAAAGGGGAAAGGGGGGTGGGGGAGGGATAAATTAGGAGGCTGGGATTATCATATACACAGTACTATTATAAAATAGATAACCAACAAGGACCTACTGTATAGCACAGGGAACTCTACTCAATATTCTGTAATAATCTATATGGGTAAAGAATCTGAAAAAGAATGACTATGTGTATATGTAGAACTGAATCACTTTGCTGTACACCTGAAACTAACACAACATTGTAAATCAACTATACTCCAATAAAATTTAAAAAAAAAATAAGAAAAAGAAAGAAAAAAGAAAACCTGTATAAACTTGGAAAATTACATCAGTTCCTTTTTAGCATGTCCAAGTAATAGTTAACAAAGAACAAATGCATGCCTTCTGCTTTATTATGCAAGATAGGGGAAATGTTCCCCAGTCAGACATAATATCCATCCCAATAATCCTGGGTATAAGAGCCACAATCACTTTACATAAAGTCAGTCCAAGTATTCCAATTTTCATCCAAATTTTCACCTTAGTCCCATCAACCATTGCATTCTCATATACTACTAATCTAGACTCTATTAGGACTTCACCAACATATTTTGGAATCATAGTGCATTGGGATTTCCTGGCAAGAAATCTCAGAAAAGTTTCTTTTCCAACCCCTGGCCATTTCACTCACATATGTGCATATGGCTTTAAGTCCCCAACTGAAGGTCAGGCCAGCAGACTGTGGCCCTTTCATCAATACTCATTCTGATTAATTTGTCCCACTATCACCCCTGACATTTTGAGGTCAGTTTTCTCATTACCTTCTTTGCCTTCTGGCATCATAAATTCCTCCAAACTAGAGTAAGTAGAGTCATTTGTTTAGAACCCTTCAATATTGGGGGATCAGCAGAGCCTGTCTTCTGTCCACCCAACAACTGATAGTACAGAATTAAGCCCCTGTGTCACTCCAGTCAGGGTCTGCTAAGTTCATCATGTTCCTTAAAGTCTTCCAACCTCCTAGTGTGCGTCCCTTGACTATCTTTTGGGCTGTCCATATTGTCTTGTAGATCACTCTAATTTTCTTACCACATGTAAAATTCATAAGTGGAAGCTGAAACAAATCTGATACGGCTTCTCAGACCATTACTCGATTTTGTAGTAATACGGTTACATGGGGTGCCCATGCAATAGAGCCCCTTTAATTGCAGCATTTATCATGACCTGAGTAAGGGGTATATGAGGTGGGTGAACATCCTGATCATTGTAAAGCCAGTCCAACAAGGCTTACATACGTAGCCCATCAGTCACTTCTTCTGTGGAATTCCAATTCTTGTGGAAAACAAGCTTTAATGTGGCTTTTATCCAATTTATCAGGCTAGCTGTCCCCTCAGGAATAACCTGCTATGTGTTTGGGTCATCTACATCCATTCTTATTTAATAGTAAGCTGTGGGTCCTGCAACAACCCAAACATGCTCCTACATTCCACAGTATGCCAAGCTGAAGAAACTAACCCTAAGTTAGTCACTTTCACAACCCATTTTAATAAAAGTTCATAAGGAAACTGATATTGATTCATAGTAAATATATAATCCATATTTGTTAAAAAAAAATGAGTCTCTGATTCAATATAGCTTGCAAGTAATGGTGGACAAGAAAAATATAGTATTTTTCTTGCCTTGCAATATGTTTTATAGTTAGACCATGTATAAAATCTGAATATTTTATGGCTCTTTTTCTCTCTCTCCTTATATCAAGAAATATACAGACGCTTATGGATATAGATTTAGATAGAGGTACAGACAAAGATATAGATAAGAAACAGATATTATTGCCAACAAATAGACAAGAAACAGATACTAAGAGATTGTAACTTCAAATTATTGGGGTTTTAATGATTTCATTTAGTGGTTGAAAGCAATTTCTGACCATAGTTGGAAAATCAGTCTTTTTTTTTTAAATCTGGAAAGTACATGTGCATTTTTCATAGCTATTCCAATGAAAAGTTCCCCTTTTTCCCCCTCCAGCTACAAATCTGGACTTAACATGCTCAATATCTAAACACTATAGATTTTTCCCCTCTGTAAAGGTGTATGCATGAGATACTACTTGACTTGACTACATTGGAAAGCAGGAATACAGTAAGCGAAATAAGACTTGATCCTTCATTTACATTTCACTGGAATTAAGATTAAGAGTCTTAACCATATGTCAGCACAAACTTATCTGGTACCTTGCATTGTTAGATGCTTAACATATATCTGTTAAATGAACATATTAACTGGCATCATGCAAGAGATCATCATACACAACCACTTTTGCATCACTATGTATTGATAGCTAAAGTTTTTAAAATACCATCATTTAAATACTTTAATAATTAATTCGATATCGTAATATCATACGATATTGACATACTTCTTGCAACAAACTGTTCAAAAGAGCAAATATGTATTTTTATAGTATAATGTATTCCTCTAAAAGATTATAAAAGTAAATCAATTAAAATAAATCAATTCTTTCTTCATTTCATAAGATTGTTAGCATCCAGATATATAAATAAAATTTGATGTCAATTAATATGTAAATAAAGGAACCAAGAGAAATGGTTACATCTGTTATGTTGCCATTGATTTAAAAATAATAATTACTGAAAGATTATAGTAAGGTAGGGAAATGTTATTTTGCAAAGTATGCCGTTAAAATATGAAAAATTTATTAGAGCATAAAGGTGAGGAACTAAAGTCATTTTTGTTTACAGTTTTATCTCTTTTATGGTTTTAATTTTTTCTGTAGGCTGTAGGGGAGAATCCACTTCCCTGCCTTTTCTAGATCCCAGCGGCCAACAACCTCCCTGGGTTCATCACCTCCGCTCTCAAAGACAGCAAGTGCAGGTCAAATCCTTAGCACATAGAATCACTCTGATGTTTTCATCTCCACATTAATTTCTCTGACTCTGACTCTCCTTTTGCCTCCCTCTTCCACCTTCAAGGATTCTTGTGATTATGTAGTGCCCACCTAGATATTCGGGATAATCTGTCTTCTGATTAGCAACTTTAATTCCATATGCAATTGTAATTTCCCCTTGTTACTTGATATTATATTGATATCAAGTATTATGTATGTATCAAGTATTATGATATTATGTTACATAATCACAGGTTCCAGAGTTTGGAATGTAGGCATCCTTGGGGGCTATTACTTTGCCTACCACCGCAATATAGAATTTGGTTTTGCTTTTTGAATCTAATGTTAAAATCTCCATCTTTAACTGAAGAGACTGAACACTCATTTAATGTAATTATATATGCAACCTTAGTTTATAATCTTGCTATTTGTTTTCAATTTTTCATTGTTATTTTTCCCACTTTTCTGCATTTTTGAATAAACTGCATATTTTAATTTCATTTTATCTCTTCCAGTGTGATACTACATATAGCTTTGATGTTGTTTCATTTTATTTATTTACTTAAGTTGTTGCATCAGTTACATTGCCTAATTTTTCTCTTGCTATGGGTTATATTTGGAATACTAATTTGCTGAATGCCTAGATTTTGTTATGTTCATGTAAAGTGTTTTGATTTTTGTTTTAACAGGAGGTTTAGCTGCATGTAGATCAGCGTGATATTTTCGAACCTCGTTTTTAAACTTCATTTTCTGGCATGACTACATGACTATGAAGATTTTGTTTTTGAGTTAGTTTAGCTCAACTATTCAACTGATCGAACCACCTTACTCATTATTAGTCTGTTCAGGTTTTCTATTTCTTCATAATTCAGTCTTAGTAGGTTGTATGTTTCTAGGAATTAGTATATTTATTCATGTTCTTTACTGATTTCCTAGTTAGTAAACAAAGTTTCTTTACTCAGGTTGATCAGGACTAGATAAACTCCCTTCCCTGCATGACTCTAGGAATTGTTCTACTTAAACTTTGCAGTTGTTGCTCTTCAATACTGAGTCTTTGCTTAGCTTCATGCATTCTTGCTCTGTGCATGAGCAGCTTAGTTCTCAGCCAAAAATACCACCTCATGTGCAGCCCTATGTACATTTTAGGAACTACTTTTCATATAGTTCCCTCTCTGTGGTCCTTTGCTCCACAAATTCCAGTTACTTCAGCCTCTCCAAACTTCAATCTCCATCTCCTCAAATCAGCCAGACTGTCCCAGTCTGTTTACTTTCTCACATCTTGCATCTATATCGTGGTCTAGAAAGTGCCTATAGCCAGTAAGTAATGTGACTGTCAAACTCACCTTGCTTGTTGCCATTCTTTCAGATTACTGTCTTGTTCTGTTGTTGTCTAATGGTAAAATAATGTTTTCATTTATTTTTTTAAGTTCTCTTGTTGTTTACTAAGGAAGGCAAATCCTGTTGCAGTTATGCCATTGTGAACACAACTGTCTTATGATCCAGTCTCTTCTGGTATATTAGTGAAAATTCTCAAAGTTTTTCTACTATTTTCACTAAAATGTGGTGCCTTCCAGAATATTTACACATACTCTGAAAACTGTGTTCCTTGTGGATCCCAGATATAAAAGTAGAATTGTTTTATGTGTTATGTGTTTACAGAATAACTATAAAGCCATGTTATGTTATGTGTTTACAGAAAAACTATAAAGTCATGTTATAATAACTATAAACACGTGTTTACAGAATAACTATAAAGCCATTAGTGTTTGATAAACTGAATGTATAATGTCTATTAAAACTTCTTGCTAATGTAAAAACCTTGGGCTTTAAAACATACTTTCATTTTATGCCTAACAGGCACATGACAAAAAATCTAAATTGTCATGACATTAATTAAATGTAAAATGGAACAGACAAGTTTTCAAAGTGAAGATGATAGCCTTGCAAAACAGAAAGCTATACTGTATTCATTTACCTAATAATGATTTTTAAAGTGCTCTTTTAATAGCATGCTCCCAGTCATCACCAAGTTTCTGTTGACACATTTAATCTACTGATTATTCAGAAAGCAAGACTGATCTTACTTCTTAAGAAATAGAAGTAGTTAATCATCCAGCAGCAATGAAGCATAGATTTGGAAAGCATTTCCTATTTGGTTATTTCTCCTAAGAGAGCTTACAAATGCACACATATAACAGTAGTAAAATGCCTACTAAAGTATTTATTGAAATAAATGTCAAGAATCAAAAATTGTATCAGGAGGCAAATGACTGTAATTAAAGTAGCACCACTGATTCTCTAATGAAATAGAACTACAGAAATTCCCCAACTTACAATGGTCTGACTTAAACGATTTTTCAACCTTATGATGGTGCAAAAGCATATGCATTCATTAGAAACCGTACTTTGAATTTTGAATTTTGATCTTTTCATGGGCTAGTGATACGCAGTACGATGCCCTCTCCTGATGCTGGGCAGCAGCAGTGAGCCACAGCTCCCAGTCAGCCACGTGATCGTGAGGGTAAACAACTGACATATTGATACTAACAATCATTCTGTACCCATACAACTATTCTGTTTATCACTTTCAGTACAGTATTTAATAAATTACATGTTATTCAATACTTTATTATAAAATAGATTTTGTGTTAGATGATTTTGCCCAATTGTAGGCTAGTATAAGTGTTCTGATCATATTTTAGGTAGGCTAGGATAAGCTATGAGCTATAAGCCTTCTCAGGACTTAACCCCTTAAGCTGAGGAAGACTTGTGTTTAAAGATTTTCAAATCAAAACTATCTCAAGCATATTCCTTTGATCTGTCAGTAGGAATTACCCAACATCTTTGGAGAGTCTTTCCTAATATAGCAATACAAAGAAGAAAAAAAATTCAAATCTTCCCAAAAGTTTCAGAAGTGAAAATGCAAATTAGAGCATAAGAGTGAAGGCCTAGATGATAATTTCTAACGATGAAGTGAATGTTAGATTTATTAGACAATTACATGTTATGGTAAAAAAGGAAAAAAAAAATTAGGATTTTGTTTCATAATGCTAAAGATGAAAAGAAACACTAAAAGCAATCTAAAGTATGAGATATACAAGAGGCTTCTTTCAACAATAGAGTAAGATGAACAATAACAAAGGAAAAATAAAAGTTCATTGACAACTCTTCTAATATCTTCCTTTGTTATTTGACACACTAAGATTTTCTACTTCTTCTTTAACTTTAAAGTTCTCTTTACTTTTTTCTCTTCCAAATACATTTTTTAAAAGAGCATTTTAGATACAGAATCACTAACTGAACACAAGGCAGTGCTGGACCATTTCATAAAGGCTATTTCTTTTATTTCTTTAGCGCTTTACATGAAGTCCAGAGCTTTTGGGGGTTCACTGAAAGGGACAGACTTCCCAGCCTTCTTCAGTGAAACAACATAATTCTTTAGAAACAGATATTTCAATTTTGTGCTCTTTGCTGTCACATGCTCAGATAGTGCTTTAGCAGAAGCAACAGTGTTGTCTAAGGAATAACTTTTCATATGGAAGGATATGCTTCTTCCTCCTAGTTAATTCAGATTTTCATTCTAATAAAATCTCACCCTTTTGATCTCTAAGAACATCTACTACAGAACACTGGCAGAACTGAGGTGTATGCAGCAATTGCCCAGTATGTCTTTAGGAGGTCTTTGGTATCTTCCATATTGCAAATTATACAAACTGTAGAAAAATATGGTGATAGGTTTGTTAACTGAAAACGAATTCACTAATCTCTTTGCCATGATGCTTATCTTATCAACTGCAAACTCCAAAGGTCCTCCACAATTTTTAAAAATAAATACAGCCTGCCAAACTACCACCAGTCCATGGTTAGATTTTTCTAAAGAATTCTATTACTGCTCTTTATTTCTTCAAAAACAGTGTTACTGAGGAAAATGACATGTGAAACGCTAGATGAAACTATGTCTCTATCTATCATCTTGATTTCGTCTGTACTTTCCACATCACCCTTCAAGGCACAAGTCTGAATAACAGGGTTACTGCTATCTTAGAATTAATCTGCCTCAAATTCAAGGTTTCTTTTAGCCTGTGAAACTCTCTCAACATGTCTTCATGCTTAGATTCCATTGTTATTAATTTTAAAATGGGATTTCAATAAAGTTTCATTTTTCAATTCAAACCAAAAGTGACCATTACAAATAGCCATGGGTTATAAAGAGTTATTAATTTCTATTTTAATAGTATTTTGATTAGACTATCATCTGTACAAATTCTGATTTTGAAGTAGAATTTTCTTTGAATTCTTTATTTAGAAATTCTTTTATAACCATTTTGTGTTATAAAGAAAAATAAATGTATGTGGTATTCAGATTTACATTTTTATAAATTACATTAATCTTGATAATTATCTTATATAAGACTGTTTTCCCTCAATTTTACTAAATTGAATATTTAAAATCTAAAATTAGTATACTAAGGATATTGACCAAATTGGTGGAATAGGAGGACATGGAGCTCACCTCACCCCAAGAACACATCAAAAATACATCTACATGTGGAACAATTCTCACTGAAACTAACTGGAAACTGGCAGAAAGACTCCTGTACAACCAAGGCTGTGAGAAAGATCCACAAGGAATTGTGAAAGAAGGGAAGAGAAGCGATCAGTCTGGGACTTGTGCCCCTGGGAGGGGAGTCAGAGGAAAAGGGAGATTACATGGGTGGAGATCTGCCCTAGGGAATGAGCAGTTCAAGCCACATATTGGGTGCCCCAGTCATGGGATCCAACACAGGGAAGAGGAGCCCCATTGGCTGGTTGAGAGCCTGCTGGGATCAACAGTGGGGATGTGGGAAGCCTGGAACTCACTCCTAAGGAGCATGTGAGAATTGGCTTGCTCCTGAGGTAGGGCAGAGAGGGGAGGATTGAGGACTGCTCAAGTGGCTGCCTAGTTTCCAGTGACTACCTCAGGGGGTGTCCCAGCCTGAGCCAAGCAAATGCTCCAACCGTGCTTACTTCACATGGCAGGTATGCAGTGGACCAAAGGCTGCCATGACCAGGGATCTACCATGGGATGCAGAGGTGACTTAGATCTGGGTCAGGGTCTGAGTGGGACTATGGTGGCCATTGCTGGTGCTTTTAAAGGCAGCATATCCGGGGTGGTACCAATCTCTAAAGGAAGCCTGACCTCCACAGCTCACATGCCAATACATGCTGAGAGCCCATTCAGGCCCCACCTGCTTTGAAGCATGGCTCCATAAGAGGGCAGGGGTAATGGAGGCTTGGTGTAGTGGTTGGCTGTAAGGGAAAAAGGAGAATCAGACCAGAAGCTGTGACTAAGCAGGGTGGGGCATCCGTCGCTGGTGCTTGCACAGGTGGCACACTTCAGGTAGCCTGGACCTCTGTCTGTGGCTGGCCAACTGCAGTTCATCTCCATCATACACAACCCCCTCCTGCTCCAGCACTGCTCACCTCTGGGGCAAGGGTGCAGGTGCTAGGGGAAGGGAGAGCACACATCTAAAGGGAATAGAGCCAGATCAGACCTGATACTCAGGGCTTCTGCTCCAGCAACTTGGGATACGTCCCCACCCCCAATAGGGTGGTGACAGCCACCCAGCAGTGGGGAAGCTCTGCCTCACACTTGGCTCAGGCCCTAGTCCCTCCATCTCCAGCCCTACCTCATACCAAGGTTATAGCTGCCAGCACACCCAGGGGAAAGACGTGACTTGTGTTCTTGTCAAATCCAGCTTTTTCACCAAAGCCACTGGGAACATGCAGACTCTATAGGGACACTCCCACATAAGGACACCCCTTCAAGACTGCAATAGCTAACTGTTTCACCTAAATTCACAGAGAGAGAGAAAGTTAAGCAAAATGAGAAGACATTGGAACTGGTCTCAATTGAAAGAGCAAGACAAAACTGAAATAATAAATAATGAAACAAAAGTAAACAATTTATCAGATAAAGAATTAAAAGCATTAGTAATAAGAATGCTAAGTGAATTAGGGGACGGAATAGATGAACACAGTGAGAATTTTAACAAGGAGCTAGAAAATATAAAAAAGAACCAATCAAAAATGAAGAATACAATAACTGAAATGAAAAACTTATGGAAGGAATTAAAAAACAGACCAAGTGATATAGAATAATACATAACTGCTCTATAAGACAGAATAGTGAAAATTGCCCAATAAGAATAGCAAAAAGAAGAACAAAATTAAAAAATGAGAACAGTTTAAGAGATCTCTGGATAACATAAAGCATACCAACACTTGCACTATAGGGGTCCTAGAAGGAGAAGAGAGAGAGAAGGGAGTTGAAAATGTATTTGATGAAATTATGGCTGAAAGAGTCCTAATCCTAAAGAAGGAAACATATCTAGGTACAGGAGACACAGAGGGTCCCAAACAAAATGAACGCAAACAGAACCACACCAAGCCATATCATAATTAAAATGGCAAAAGTTAAAGATAAAAAGATAATTCTAAAGGCAGCAAGAGAAAAACAAAGAGTCAAATACAAGGGAACCCCCATAAGACTATCAGGCTGATATTTTGCAGAAGGTTTACAGGACAGAAGGGAGCGGCAAGATATGTTCAAAGTGCTGAAAGGGTAAAGCCTACAACCTAGCATACTCTACCCAGCAAGATTATCATTTAGAATTGAAGGAGAGAGAAAGAACTTCTCAGACAAGCAAAAACTAAATGAGTTCATCAATACTAAACCTACCCTTAAAAGAAATGTTAAAGGGTCTTCTCAAAGTGGAAAAGAAAGGGCTATAACAAGAAGTAAGGATCTATAGGAAATGAAAAAATCCTACTAAGAAAAGCAAATATATAGTAAAAGCAGAGGATCAACCATTTAAATAAGCTAGTAAAAAGATTAAAAGACAAAAAATTGTAAAAGCAACAATAACTACAATGAGCAGTGAAGGGATAAGCATGAAGATGTAAAATATATCAAAAATACAAAATGTGGGGAAGGGGAGTAAAAAATGTAGATCTTTTAAAATGTGTTTGAACCTAAATGACTACCAGTTGAAAACAAGTAAATATCGTTATAGGTCAACATATATGAGCCCCATGGTAACCAAAAATCAAAACCCTACAATAGATACACAAAAACAAGAGAATAAAGGAACACAAACCTACCACTGAAGAACAATCAAACCACGAGCAAAGAAACAAACAAACAAAAAGCGGGAAGAACTACACAAACAACCAGAAAAGAAGTAATTAAATGGAAATAAGTACATACATATCAATAATTGTTTTAAATATCAATGGACTAAATGCTCCAATCAAGACATAGGGTGGCAAATTGGATGAAAAAATAAGACCCATCTATGTGCTGCTTATAAGAGATTCACTTCAGACTAAAGACACACAAAGATTAAAAGTGAGGGGATGGAAAAAGATATTTCATGCAAATGGAAAAAACAAGAAAGCATGGGTAGCAGTGCTCATATCAGACAAAACAGACTTTAAAAAAGTCTATAACAAAAGACAAGGAATAGCATTATATAATGATAAAGGGATCAATACAAGAAGAGATATTACACTTGCTAATATAACAAAGTTGGAGGTATCACCCTCCCCGACTTCAGACTATAGTACAAAACTACAATAATCAAAACAGCATGGTACCAACACAAAATCAAACACATAGATCAATGGAACAGAATAGAGAGCCTGGAAATATACCCACACATTTATGATCAATTAATCTATGACAAAGGAGACAAGAATATACAATAGAGAAAAGACAACCTCTTCAATAAGTGGTGTTGGGAAAACTGGACAGCTAGATGTAAAAACATGAGATTAGAACATCTCCTAATACTATATACAAAAATAACCTCAAAATGGATTGAAACCTAAATGTAAAACTGAAACCATGAAACTCCTAGAGGAAAACCTAGGCAGAACACTCTGACATAAATCATAACAATATTTTTTTGGATCTGTCTCCTAAGGCAAAGGAAACAAAAGCAAAGATAACCAAATGGGACCTAATTAAACTTAAAAGCCTTTGCACAGCAAAGAAAACCATGAATAATATGAAAAGACAGCCTACTGAATGGGAGAAAATATTTGCAAATGATATGACCAATAAGAGGTTACTATCCAAAATATATAAATAGCTCATATAATGCAACATCAAAAAAACAAACAACCCAATTAAAAAATGGGCAGAAGAACTGAGTAGACATTTTTCCAATGAAGACATACAGATGGGTAACAGGCACATGAGAAGATGCTCAATATTGCTAATTATTAGAAAAATACAAATCAAAACCACAATAAGATATCATCTCATAGCTGGCAGAATGGTTATCATCAAAGCCTCTACAAATAACAAATGTTGCAGAGGATGTGGAGAAAAGGGAACCCTTGTACACTGTTGTTGGGAATGTAAATTGGTGACACTATGGAAAACAGTCTGGAGATTTTCCTCAAAAAACTAAAAATAGAACTACCATATGATCCAGCAATTCCACTCTTAGGAATATAGCCAATAAAAAAAAGAAAGAAAACACAATTCAAAAAGATACGTACACCCCAATGTTCATAGCAGCATTATTTACAATAGCCAAGATATGGAAGCAACCTAAGTGTCCATCAATAAATGAATAGATAAAGAAGATGTGGTATGTATATACAATGGAATATTACTCATTCATAAAAAAGAATAAAATTCTGCCATTTGTAACCATGTAGATGGACCGAGAGTATTATATTTAGTGAATAAGTCAAACAGAAGACAAATGCTGTATGTTATCACTTATATGTGGAATCTAAAAAATAAAACAGACAAATGTATAAAACAAAACAGAAACAGACTCACAGATATAGAAAACAAACTCATGGATAACAGTGGGGTGAGGAAAGGGGGATTTTTGATTTAAACCATAATGCATACTGTGATATTTTTGATTAATAAATGCATTGGAACCTAGTAACAGAAAGAAAATCTCATTGTAGGCATATGGGTAGCAGTCTTTTTACAAGTACCTGAATATGCTCCTAATAAATATATAATACATAAATATATTCCTAGTTAATACATAGACACTGAATCATAGTAATTATTTTTACTTCTACATAGGATTACTAAATTTTGTTTTTGATTTGTCAGGGTTTATAAGATTATTGATCTTAAATTTAATAAATGAAAGATGACTCAAGATAAAATGCTGATAACATCAAACAGAAGCAGTTATTTCTACTATGCTTTATTTTATAAGCTGAAGGAACAAATATTTTGTATGTGTGGCCATTTTAGGAAACCTTGATTAACTTTTGTGTTGAAAGACAGTTTAACAGGTTTTTTGTTTGATTTTTTAAAACTCTGAATGAGTGGCCCAAATTTGGGTCATACATAATACAGTAGGATTGTCAAAGGAGGCAAAATACAAACAAAAATCATACTCTTCAAAAGCAAAAGAATTGATGTACTTGACATTTTGATAATATACAACAACTAAAATATATATGTTAGGAACATAATGTTATTTTCAAAATTAAACTGTAAAAATGAAAGTTCAGACTTAACAGAAAATCTTGGTGATAAAAAATAATCTCTGTAACTTGGCCACAGGGAAACTTGATGATTTTATAAAATGAAAACCAAAATTCTAATTTTAATGTTTTTTCTTTTGGCTGCACTGCACAGCACGTGGGATATTAGTTTCCTAACCAGGGATTGAACGCACATCTCCTGCAATGGAAGCACAGAGTCTTAACCACTCGACTGCCAGGGAAGTCCCTCTAATTTCAACTTTTTAAATATCTGCCATGTAAAAATTTATGGTTTAGGATCCCTAAGTTCTTTTCTTTCTTAATATATGCATTAACAATGAACCAACTAAGTCATCATATTTAGGCATTATAAATCCAGATTCCACATTCCACAGATATTTTGTATTTATAAAATGTCCATAGGTTTGTTTTTATCTATGATTTATAAACTAAAATATTAAGACCAATGATCTTAATATACTTTTATATTTATATATTTATATAAACAAAAAATGTACCTATGTAAATAATAACATTTAGTCATTTACATTTTGCTTAAAATTTAATTAAATTTTTAGCATATTAAATAAAATGATGCATGTATTCATATTTATAATAATTTACTCTCTTAATAGAGTATAATCGTTTCCTAAAAAGCTAATAGACAAACATACTTAATATCTTGTGTTCATTTTCAAATTTATTTGTAATCATTATACTGCGTGTTTTCTGAGCCATTTATATTAATTACCACCTTTAACCAAAGTAATCAATTTTTGTTTTATTTTTCTGGACAGAAGCTTACATTTATATCAGTTTATGTATCACTTAACAAATTTTAAAGTAAAGACATGTAAATATTGCTTCAATTTCACCTACTGTTTTTCTATAGCATGTCTATATAAAAAATTAGGAGCATGGGTATGTATAGTCTAATAACTGACACTTCATCTTTTTTTTCCATCTGGAAATTGTCTAGGTATCCAAGTATTATATATTAATTAATTCAATTTAATATTATTGATATTGAAATAAAGTTGACTAAAGATCCAGAAGTTACGATTTAATGCAACAAATAATTTCCTTTCATTATTATTGTAGTATGCAAATAATTTACAATATTGAAACCTTTTAAAAAGATCGCAATGCAATTTCTAATTAAACATGTTTATATTTTACAGTCTTAAATAATTTGTAGAAACAATGATAACTTATTGGGCTCACAGAATTAATGTAGAAATCATGTAAAGTTTAAATCGTAAGTAATAAAACAAAAATCTTCTCTTAAATATCGTGCAAAAATTATTTTTATATGGTGATAACTTTAGGAAGAGGACAAAGAGTATTTTATAAGTTGATCTATAAAGACTAATTGTTTCAAAGAGTAAACTAATTATCAGGAATATTACATGAATTATTTTATGTACATGTAAATCTCTATATTTATATACCAAAAGATTCTATCTCTTGAATTTATACTAAAAGCTTTAATTGTATACTATTTCTTCTTGTCTAGGAACCAAAACTATTTTCCAAACTTACAAGCAATATTTTTTCTAAGTTTCAGTTTTGCAAGGAGAAAACATAGAAAAGATGCACAATGAATTGTTTCCTCTTTCTTTTAGAAATTATTAACCATTTAACTTGAGTAGATACTCTTAGAATGTACACATAATGGAGAGAGAATTCTTGTTTATTGAAGTAATCTTCATAGTTTTCCCAGAGAAGATAAAAAGAGATGCAATGGAAGGAAAAGAGAAGAATTAAAATAGGTATGAAATTATTACTGTAAAAAGGCTAACTATAGTCCCTTTTCAAGGAGAGGAGGTGGCATTTGTGTAGAAAAACAAATTTTAAAACATGTGTATGTACAAGAGAGGAAATCTCTGTACTTTAAACAATAACTTGAACTCTTAGTAATTTCATCAAGAGTATGATAATACTCTTGTGTAATTAAAAAGCTCTTACTAACGCAGATGCCTTTTTTTTTTTTAGATGGAGAAGATAGAGAATATCCTCACAAGGTTTTCTTCCTTTGTTTTTCTTTTTCTTTTTTACTTTTTCCTAATTTGACTCAAATCCTTTGCATGGTAAAAGTTCCTGAAGTCATCACTATGATTTCAATTTTTTTCCTAGATTTTATATGAAGGAAGCAGGTCTTTGCCCTGTTGTGCCAAGTAGGCTGAAAACACCCCATAAAACTGTACCACTTTGTAAGGATAGTGCCTGTGCAAATTCTCATCTCCAGCAAGTTATTTCCTGGGGAAAGTAGCTAGATAATTTTACTTGTTTTTAGGTTCATTTAACATAGGGAAGGAAAAAATGCACACTCCAAAATTATTTAACATGAGGAAAGGAAAGAGTGTTTAGTCCTATCTAAAACAGGGACGGGAAATTATGTTGTTTCAGTTCTTACAAGGTTGGGTTATAAAATTTTTCCATGCCTCTTTTGGTATGTGTGGCAAAAACTGTTGATCTCTAAAGTTCATTTTTGCCTCTTTCATAGTAATAGGTTTTTTAACTGGTACATGGTTTTGGGGGTACTGAAAACTACATTATTAGCATCTCCAATGGTCCGATATAAACATAGTCGAAGAATTGTGGAAATAAAAGAAGAAGAAGAATGAGAAGAAGCAGAGGTTATGGTAAAGGGGTCAGTCACCTGCACTTGCATTTGGCAGAGACTCAAAGACAGGCAGGAGAGTGGGAAATTTTTTAGCGAAAAAACTGTTAATGCTTCAGATATGCCCTGATTAAAGGTTGTTTGCAGGGGCAAGCTCCAAGAGGACTAAATAGATGAGGGAAAACTTACAAAACTGGGTTGAGGAACATATTTTACTTTCCCGGGTTTGTTCTGAGATGTAGGTGGGGGCAATAATGAGGTAATCAAGCAAGCATTGATCAAGTCTTGATTATTTTCAACTGATGGATGAAGAAGCCGCGGTTTAGCTTCCTGGAATGACTACTGCAGAGGCTGTGGGTCAGAGCTCTATGCTCATGTATGGTCAGGCCATTATCTCTTGTATATTCAGTCTCTCAAAATGAAGTATTAATAGATGTATCCTGTGCAAATGTCACCCAGGGGAGCAACCAGAGGGTCCCTAACCTGTGCCTAAAGTGTGTCTATAAAACACAAGGACACCTGCCTTAGACAAGGAAGCAAGGAAGCCCCCCTTATCCCCATTTCTAATAAAAACCTCCCTCTAGGCAAACTTGCAGAAAGCCAAAACTGACTGTGTCTCCAGCTCTGTTTACATGATGGGAACAAGAGGGTTTAACCACAAGAAAACGGTATAGGCTGGCTGAACTTCAAAACTGGGACAAAGGTCACTCTAAAGCTCATTATCATCTCATTTTAATGCTACCCTCCCATCTCCGTGGCTCCATGTTAGTCCAACCTCCTTCCAACCCAAACCCTGAAGGACCATAAAAGGGCAGAAAAGAGGCATGGACCCCATTCCAGGAAATTTCCACCCATTTCCATGAACTTAAGTGATAATGGTCTCTGCCCCATACCACCCCTATACCTATAAAAAGCTTGTCCTTGCCTAGACCCAGGGAGAAGGGGCTTTCAGAGCATGAGCTCCCCTTCTCCATTCCTTGGCCAATGAAGTTTCTGCTGGCTGCTACAAAAAGAAAAGGATATTTCTTCTCATTGATGCGGATAATAACTGGGTAGGGAAAGAGTTGAAGGAAGGGTAGGCAACACAAACTTCCGAGGACCTTTTCTAAGAGACAGCTGAAACACACGCACACAAACACACACACACACAACACACAACACACACACACACAAACTGTATCTCTTCTTTATCTTTCTTTTGGTTTGGTTGCCTGAAACATGAATATGTCTTAAGTCACGAAAGCCTAGGCTATATTTGGAATGATGGAGGACAGGCTGAAAGTTTTCTGGATCCCTAAGGGACCTGGGGAGTAAAGGTACCTAGGGAGTAAAGTCACACCATGACTGCTTTTAACCACACCCTTTTATGTGAATAATAAATTTTATTTTGAGTAAGTCAAAATTTTTGGCATTTCTGCTATTTGTAGCCAGATTTTTTTAAAAATTAGAAATGATTATTTTTAGTGGAATCACTACAATATCTGTAAAAGAGGCTGATTTCTACTTAAAGATACAGAAAATCTTTAAAGTAAATGTGAAAAATTGTTACCCTCCCCCAAACACAAAACAGAATTGTATTCTTTGATCATTTTCATCATATATTTTAAAAATTGAAGCCTCTGTTGAATTTAATAATTATATGTTATCTATGGAAATATGTTTGGACACACAACTAGTATAAAACTTTGAATTGGGGCTTTGCTTGTGGACAAACTTGCTTATTGATCAAACACACCCGTGAACACTGGTGGGATGGAGGCACATTGGGACACACACAAGAGATGGTAGCACAGGACTGGCAAATTTTTAATTTGCTCACACTAAAAGTTATGTCCAAATTCTCCCTCCTATTTAAGAATATTCAAAATTGAAATCCCCAGATGTGGGATAAAATTGTCCCCCAGGGGAAAAAAAAAACCTAATCAATTTTATTTCTGGAATTTCATTTATCTTTGAATCACTTTGCAAGAAATTTAAAATCGCTGCATTTTATATTCCTATTGGATTTTTTTTTTTTTTAATTGAGGCTCTTAAAACAAACTGTTCTTAATGTTTCAGTATGTAGTTTGGAGCTTTTAAAGGGAAATTGAGCCTAGTGTTTGCTAGGTATTTTTCTAAGTTTCTGAATAGCTGTGCCATTCACATTATTTATATTATTCCTGTGCATCCTAAATAGTTATATCAGAAATATATAGGTACCTAGTCTCAAATTCTAAGAAAATGAAGTATAGAAAGCTGTAAATTAATGGAATGGTAAAAAGCATACAGAAAGAGACTTCCAGCTCTTTTTATATTTCTAAAGAGCCAACTTCAAGTGACAATGGCTCCAAGTACTGGACTTAGGAAAATTAATGTTGACTACTTTTTTTTGCCCTGTTCATGTGTCATAATTTTATTTATTTCCAATAATTCCATCTTCTTAATTATGTTTTCAGTCTATTATATGTTGCTTTGTTTTTTCTTTGCATGAACTACCTGTAATGGAGACAGATTTGTTAATATCTCCCATTATGGTAGCAAATTTTCCAGTATCTCCTATAGGGCTTTCAATTTTTGTTCTATATATATTTGTGCATAAAATCTTCCCAATCATTAAAAAATCTGTATCGTTATAGAGTAACCTATTCTTTCCCTAATATTTTATGCCTGGAAGACCATTTCCACTAATATTAGTCTATATTCTAGTTTTATACTTGTAGATTTTTTCCGTATATGCTTTACTATTTAATCACAATCTTTGTTTTAGATGTATCTTTTGTAAACAAAACAAATTCTGAATTTCATTTTTAATCCAATCTGACAATCTTTATTTAAAAAATGAATTTAATACTTTTATCTCAATCATGATGCTCTTATACCGCATTTTTACTTTTCTACAATATTATGTTGTTTTATACTTATTTTTTTTTTACTGTTATCTTAGAATTTTTGACTTTTAAAATAAATTTTTTTTTAAAAATGTGGGGGTTTGATACTATTTATAAAATTTCATTTACTAGTATGGAAATTTTATAATTTATTTCTTTTCTTCTAAAAATGTCATTGAAATATTGCCTTGACTAATTAAATGGATGATTAAATATCTTGCCTGTCCTCAGGAACATTCTAAAACTTTTATAAAAACTAGTTCAAAACACCTCCCCTCCCACATTCAATGCTATTTTTATCCAGAATGGTATTTCTTAATTTTTCTAGTTCCAAATTAAGCAACATTATCATTGCTATTACTTTATTTTTCACACACTATATCCTACCTACTTTACTCGTAGATTTAGCTTTGTTTTGTCTAATTTGTTTCTTCTAGAATGTTACCCTTTTTTCCTTCCTTCTTCTCTTCGTCCAATTCCAGATCATTTGCCTTCCTGTTTAAATACATTTTTGGGGGTCAAAGACTTTATGATCATGTCTGTTAATTAGCAAACTCTTTCAATTTGTATTCACCTGAAAGCACTGTATTTACTCTACTTTTCGAACAATAAATATACTTTATGTACACTTCATGAATGAAGTATTATCTTGCAAACTTTAAATAATAATAATTGCAAACCTGTTTAGCATTTAAAATTTACCAGAGCCTGGGAACATATAGTTTCTGAGCCTGGGAACATATAATTGCTGCTCTGTGCTTACTCTAACATAGGTATTAGTTATTATTTTTATCCCTCTTTTACTGGTGAGGAAATAGATGCACACAAAATTTAATTATCTTGCCTATAGTCATAGAGTTAGTAAATGACAACCATGGAATTTAACCTTGGCACACCCGCACTAGAGTCTGCTTTGTTAAGATTTGATCATCTATGGTCTACTGTTTTTGTTGAAAAGTCAGCACAGTCTAATTTTTGTTCTTCTTTTGAGTAGGGGATACTTTTAATATCTTCTCTTTTCATTTTGTATTCTGCCCTTTTAATAAAATATGTCTACAAGTTAATTTATCCTACTTAACACATAATTCCTATATCAATAAATTTATGGCTTTCTTCAGCTCTCAAAAATTCACAGTTATTACTTTTTCATATATTGCCTCTCATCCATTTCTCTATTTTATTCTTTAGAAGTTCTGATTAAATGTATGTCAGAATTTGTCACTGTATCTCCATATATTTTGACTTCACTTTTATAAACTACAGCTGCTTTGATTTCTGCTGCATCCTTTGTAGTTACTTATCACCCAGTTCCCAAGTCACTAATTCCCTGTTCAATTCTGTCTAATTTATTGTTCAACCTATTCACTAAGTCCTTTTTATTTTTTTTAAGTTTTAACAAATATATTTCTTTCAAACCTTTTTTTTCAAAAGAATTAGTCATAGATGTAGCTTCTTGTGATGTGCTCATGATTCTCATCTTGCATTCTTTAAGAATTTCCCACATAAATATTTTATGCTCTCTATCAGATAGCTATGTTAGCTTTAGCTTTTGTGTTTGCTCAGGAAAATATTCATTCAATATTTAATATTGCTATTGCCTCAAATAATAACTTCCATTATTTATAAATAAGAGCAGAAACAGTTCGCTATCCTAAGTTAAAATTTTTTATAAATATCATTTTCCATGAGAACACTTTTATAATTTTTATTAATTTTCTCAAGTTAAAGATGAGTCCTAAGGTTATTATAATTGGAAAAGCATGCTTAAGTGTGGGGTTCATACAATGACTACCTACCTACCTACATAGACTTGTCTATAAACTTGACAGTTCAGTTGTCCATAGGTTGACATAGGTCACACAGTATTATCATGCATAGTGAAATCATCTGTTCATTAATTTGAATGTATCAATATATACTCTCATATATACCTTATAAGGTGATAAGAACTACACTACACATCTTACAGACTCAGACAGGATATCAGATAGCTAAGAAAATTTGTGAATGCCCCTTCAGACTTGGGGGTTCTCCCTCAGTCTTAAACTGCCTCATATAAGCCCCTGTCATCTGGTTCTGTAAATCAGAGGGATTAAATTTTGTCACACATATCACTATGTGTTATTTCCATCAAATCTTGTTACATCTCTGTATGGATCTCTTTAAATAAACTCTTTGCCTATGGTGATACATGTGAGAAATTTGAATTTTAGTATTTTTAAATGTTTAGAACATGTATTCTCAGTGAGCATACATATATACAAGTTCACACAGCTCTCATATAAGCAGAGACATTAACCTCTGCATCTTTTAAAATACCATCTCTTTTATGTAGGTATAATGATGTATTTCAATAAAATCACATCATTTTTTAGAATTTTGTTATTTGTTGCAAAACATATATTTATTAAGCACTCATAAATAACTTCTTGCTCTTCACACATTAACAGAAGATACTGAATTACACTGTGCAGAAGAATTACCTACATTTATTGACTAATTTCCTTTTAGCCCTACTACCTGGATTGCTTAAGAAACCAACTGGGGTTTCATTCATACACTCATCGTTAGATTACATTCTCTAAGAGTGTACTTTTTTCCTAAAATTTTATTTTCTTGATTTTGCAGCTAAACCTCTAAATACCATTACATTATTATTAACCATTGTTTACAGAAAAGAAAAACATGGTATTACTGGTAGTGACTTTTTGTATTATTTTGGAATCACTTGTCCTCTTCAATGTCTCATCAAAATTTTTTTATTAGAACAAATTGTTTCTGTTTCACACACACAAAAAAATTTGCTTGGGAAACACTTTATAATTGGTTGTAAAAAATAACTAACATTAGTAAGGTTTATCTTTTGTACCCTTACGAATAAACTCCTTTGTTCTATGTATAGAAACAATAAGAATGCGAGTATAAAGGCCGCCAAAAATAAAGTAACGGAATGACTTAAATCTCATTTGTGTTGAGTCAAGGAAACATGGATATAATCAGGATTTTTTTGTTTTTAATATTTATTAAATCTATGACAATTTTAATCAAATGCTCAGTGATTTGAAGTCTATTCATCCAGACACTTATAAGAAATTAGTTTAATTTAATAAATGAACTTATGTATATAGAAAAAAATTAAGAATACATGTTTTCTTTAGAATACATGTATTCTAAAGAAAAATAAAACATGTTCATTTAAAAGGGATACAACCTCTGCAAAATGCTGCAATTCTAGGGAATGTGAGGGAATGTGAGGTCTTCCTGCTTAGACCCCCTAGTCCGTCTCATCAGTAGCACTATAAAGAAATGTTAAGAGTATATAACGTCTGTCCCCAGTTATGAAGTTCATAGAGAAAAACTGTTTTATTCAGAAAATTGTATTCTAGCCCAAGTCCCAGAAATTGAAATATGTTAGGTCAAGTTCATAATTCTTTAAGGGTCCCTAAATGTTGTATATAAAAAAGTGAAGACTATATTTATTTCCATACCAATTTACATGAGAGTTCATAACTCTTACTGTCACCTGCTATGCTCTCCTTCATTTTTTTCTCTTAAAAAACAGCGAAAAAAATTCTATTAAGACACCTTCTAAACCATTTCGTAGATTTTAATATAAATCTAGATTTCAGCAATAGGAGTATTACATAAATTATTCAAATAAAGAGCATAAACTTGTAGTTTATTACTGTTAAAAGTAATAAATCTGCTCTGTTATACAGGCTTACATGCTGAGAAGAGCATTATTATTGTGGGGAAAGATGGCAATATATAATGTTATTTAAAATTCAGCTTCTTTTCCTGCTAAGTTTTCTAAGTAGATACTGACTAAGTATCTACACCAGTATTGATAGTGTATTGGGTGCCTGAAAGAATAAAAATAAAATAGAAAATAGAAAGTAGAAATTAATGTGTAGAATTGAAAGAAGCTTTTCTAAGTCTCAGTTTCCTCATCTGTAATTTGTGGAGATTGGACTAGATCTTCTCTAAGGACATTTCTGCCTGTTAATTATTATGATATATATTTAACAGTGTAGGAGAGAGAGAAGGAGTCACTCAGTTTTGCCATGCAGAAAGAATGGCTCTATTTAAACTAGATGGATGTTTCATTATCATTACAACTTTTCAGTGTAAGAAAGAGAAGCTTGCCCTAAGTGGAAATATAGTTCCTTCTTGACTGTAAAAATTATATAATTATGGTTGTACCTAAAACACAATCTTTCTCATTGGTGAATCCAAAGGGACTATAAAGGACAGTTGTCCCTGAGTTGTCAGATGTAAGAAAATGATATTATGCTCAGACAGATGTGTACACTCTACATTTACTTAGTATGTGCTGTGTGAAACCCACACCATTATTTGGACTGAGGAGAAATATAAAATTAAAAGGAAAAAGAACTGAGAAAGGAAAACAACATTCTTGGGACCTCTGAATTTAATATTGATTAATTTCATTAATTCCCTTTTCTTTTCCCTCCTATCCATTCTGTAGTGCTTCTCTTTCTAAAACACAGAAAATATTATTTTCCTTCTCAAACAATAGCAAGATGTCAAAAGTTAAACTCCTTCACACAAATATAAGTTTCTAATCTGGTCCCTACACAATCTACCTATAATAATATATTTCCCATTCCCAATCCATCTCCTCCTGAGATTAGCTTCCTCCTTTTAGATTCAACTCAAATGAATCATCCTACAAGAAACATGCCCTAATTTCCTCAGCTGCAAATAGTTGGTCTTATTTCTTTTTACCACAATATAGTATACTTATTTTTCAAGTTATATTCATTTCAATTTTTTTTTCCTTATACCAATGTATTCACATATCTGTCCCCCTTCCCTGCCCTGCCAATTAGGTATTAAGCACATTAAGGTTCTCATTGGTTGTGTTTATATTTGTTTGCTTATCTCTGGAAACAGAGTAAGGTACTCAGTAATAGATGTACCATTGAATGACTTGATCATCAAAGAAGTATATTGGGCAAAGTTGGGGGAAAAGGAGGAAGTATGAACTTCGTTTCTGAATATTAACCATATTAAACAGAACATCTGCTAAATTGTACTTATACTCTGACTCAACTTGTGATTAAATAAGAAAAAAAGGCACAAGTATTTGTTTTGAGATGGTAATAAGCATATTCAAAACCTTACTACAACAAAAGCAATCATTCAGTCTAGATGAAGCAGACACAGCTTCAGTAGGTTTCTTTATTGTAGCACTTATAAAATCCATAAATCTTGAGAATGAAACAAGTAAGGATGTTATGCTACAATGCAGTTTCCAAAGTTAAAAATCCATGCTGTTAATCAGAATGAAATTTTACAAGCGGGTCACACTCATACTGCTTACAATCTTAAACTCTGTTTTAAGAGTCTCCACTTGAGGTTAGGGGGTGGGGTAGAATAGCAGAGAATCTGTTAAAGTACTGTCTATACAGGTTTGCCTGAAGCACTATTAAAATATAGCACACACACACAAAAAAAAAGTCTCTTAACTGAGGGAAGTCCTGGGGGAGAACTAATCTTGATGAAAGAGAGAACCAAGCTTGATGAAGGTACCAACTTAACATGCTGAATACAAAAGTAGAGGTAATTTGGAGAACAGAATCAGGACTAAATCAAATATGTATGTGGTCCAAATTCCTACACAAATGTCTGAAATCTTGAGGGAAAAGGGGTGTAAATAAATCTTAAAATCTCTGGTCTCTAAACTCTAAAAATTATCAAAGCATTCTTGCAGGACTGAATAGCAGAGAGAAGTGATGAATTCTCCTTCCGTAGAACTCTGTGCTCTTGACAGCACACGTGATCAAAGCATTAGTAATGGGCTTCCTGGAGCAGTAGCAGGCACCAGAGAAAATGCTGACCCATGGGAAAACTTCACTCCTTAGTCAGGAAATGGTAAAGACGCAGCTTTACCCAGAGAGATTCAGAGACAGGGAAGAATTTGATTCTCAAGATGGATGCAGGTCTTTTGAGTAGGAGAGGGCAACTATCAGGGGAAAAATGCTGATGATTCTATAAAATTCCCACTAATTTTATTCAAAATAATGACATTCATTTCAATATTCCATTTACACTAGAATCCAATAGAAGGCTGAAGGTGTAAGACTACAGAATTTAACTTGAATGCATACCCTTTCCATTTATAACACAATGAAATATTTCAGATTTACCAAAAAAATGTTTAGAATATAATGAACAACCACATACTCACATTTATTAAAAGTAAATCAAAACAAATTAAGTGCTGCAAACAGCCATGGTCTGAATGTAGTATCCACAAAGTAAAGTGAAGGGCACAGGACCAAGCACACTGGCAGTACCAACACTTTCCATCATCTTACACTTATTTCAACCCCTACATTTTAATTTTTGCCATTTTTTCCAAGTCCTGGCCAAAACATGTTTATTTGGGATTTAGACTTAGTCTCCCAAAAGTAGGCACACTTAGTATAGGGTTGCTTACACTGTGACAGCCGTTTTCAATAGCATGGCAAATCAGTCAAGACCACATGGGAGGGTAGGTAAAGGAGAGGACACAAATGAAAGCTTTAATGCTTGGTATACCTTAACAATCTTGAAAGTAATATACCATCTCTTCTGCTATATTCAGTTGACCTATCACACAGAGTAATCATGCAATGTGGAAGAACAATATACAATGGTGTTAATACCACATGGCAGGGATCATTGCTGACTATTTTGAGGCTAACTACTGACAAAGATTCTTTGCTTAACCAAACTTTAATCAGGCTTCTGAAACTTCTTCTAGGCTCATCTGTGCACTTTCTTTAAAAAGCTCATTTTAATGAGAACCCTGTTAGGTCTGATTAACCAGAATCCCCCACCCTCCATATCTGATCACCCTCATTATCTGATCAGGTCTTTCATCCTTCACCATCCCCCAGGTGATGTCTGATCTCCCTGGCCTGTCTTCAGCAAGAATCATGCTCAGTAAGTTTAGCCAGAATCCCCATTATCCTTGATGTTTCCTCTTAGTAATTTTTCATCCACTGCCCTCCATCCTATTCCTTGGCTATAAACAAATTCCCATGTGTCCATGCTATACTTGGAGTTGGACCCAATCTATCTCATCTACTGCAAAATTCTATCTTAGTTGTCCCTATAACTATCACCTATACTTAATAGTCCTGAATAATGCCTTACCATCTTTAACAAGTGTCACACATAATTTTTTCTTTATTACTACCTGCATTGCAGCTGACACTAACTACCCAGAGTGAGCACAGATATTACAGGTTAATGGCCCAGAGCCCACAAGACTGTCCTCACTTCAGACTACAGCTGCAAGCTCCAGGTTTCTCTGACCAACTGTGTTCCAATTTGGGAGTTCCCACTACTTCCTCAAGTTTGGTAATTTGTCTGAAGGATTTACAGAACTCAGGAAAGTGCCATATTTTTTATTACATTTTTATTCTAAAAGATAAAAGACAGGACCAGGCAAATGACAAGACATATAAATTAAAGTCTGGGTGGTTCCCAAATGTGCAGCTTCCATTGCCTCAGTACTCATCACTCTCTTAGCACTCCATTTATGATTACCAGTGAGTAAAGTTCACTGACCTTCAGGTGTGCAGTTATTTTATTGGAATTTCATCTTGTAGGCATGATGGATTGAATCATTGGCCTCTTAGCTGAACTCAATCTCCAGCCCCTCTCCCTTCTCCAGAGGCCTAGCTGGTATCACTCAAAGGCCTAACTGTCTAATCACCACATGGTCTTTCTCACACATCCAGCTCCCATCCTGAAACCATGTAGGTGCCCACCATTAATAAATTCCTTAGTGTAAACTCAGGTGTAGTCTGAGGAGCCCATCATTAATAAAAAAGATACACATGTGGGGAAATTCCAAGGATTTAGAGTTTCTCTTCCAGGAGCTCAGAACAAAGACCAGACAAATTCTTTATTACACAGTATTATCCCACCCTGCCTCTTTGTTTTCCTAAAGGAAGTAAACTGCCTACAGAGTGAACATGCCATTATGGCATATGGAACTCTTTCAATATGACAAGAAGTACATAATAGTAGAAGATAGAAGCGTTCTTCCTCCCAAATCAAATTGATCAGGTTATCATAACTCAGAATGCATTTACACATAATGTGTTTAAATAATATCTTATTGCAATTTCTCTAAAGAAAATAATGCAGATCATGATTTTTATTTTCATTTTAAGATGAAAAAACAATGATTGAAATACCAAACAAGTTGTATGATAGCCAGGACTCATAACTATTAAAATGAAGTATTGTAATATGTGTTCAAATTAATCTCCAAACTAGTACTATTTAATCAATAATGTTTGGACTTAATCCAACCATTTTGTTTTATCATCTGTAGTATACTATTATCAAGGGAGTATTTAAAAGCAGTAAAATTTTCTTGGTCTACTTGTCTAAACCTTAATTGGCAAATCTTTATTCATTCAGGAGAAACAATGTGATTGTTTTTCACTTTGTTGGTATATAAAGTTGGTATGTTGATTGATTTGTGTACTTGCTCAGCTTTTATTCATATATCTTTTATATAATTTAGGGTTACTTGTTTGATATGAGTTTCTAGAAAGCCAAGTGTTATATATTTAATTATCTTTGTCATGCTGCAAGAATAACTACATTTGGATTTTGAAAAAACATTGTAAATGCCATTGCATGATAACAGCATCTCAAACTCACTAAGCAGTTTATGCTTTTCCATTTTGAGGCATTAAGTTTTATCATGTAAATATTATCTGTAAAATTCAAATGTTTTAAAAACAATCAAATGAAGTACAAAATTAGAGGTGTTTATTGACCAACAAAACTATGGTTTTATTTTGTTGTTTTTTTTTTTAAATCTCACACTTTTATCTTCCAGTGAACACTGTTGCATATCCTGAAGAACTATGTTAACTTGCAAGAACTGAACTTTGATAGATATGTAATATAAATTAAGCCCAAAGTCATTATATCTTTTTTTTTTCTAGTTTTGAAATGGAACCTATTTGAGGGGGCTTGAATAACTGCAGTGACTCCAATGCAATTAAGCAACTAGTTGGTTACCAGGTCATTACTTTAGATGTACTATTGGATAAAATTATGAAAGAAAGCACATTACCTATTATTTATTTGAAGGTTAATACCATGATGCCCTTATCTGTACCATGACCTCTTTCAGGAGGAAGACTTCTTCAAATGTGTAGTGCAAACAATTATTCATCTAGTTATTAGTGAATAACAAATTGTGAATAACAAATAATAACTTCACACTTTTCTAAGAGGTAGTCTATTAATGAACATTATATTGAGATATAGATATGAGTGATTGACAATTACTATTTTAAATATTGTTATTATTAAATGCAGGTTATAAGAACTATGATAGTGAAATACCTGATAAAATAGAGGTAAGAAGATGATAAAACATGAGAGAATCATTATGGAAAAAATAGTAATTGATTTAGATCTACAAAAATGTAGATGGGCTTCTGCTTCCAGAACACAGAGTACTTTTCCCTATTCCACATGCTAAGTACAACTAAAAAATGTAGACATTACATATAAACCAAAAATAATACTCTAAAGAGTGAATAGAAGAAAGCAGACTTGCTGGGTTACTTCAGGACACAGGGAACAACATGGTGGGGGTTACTTGGGTTTTCTTTTTGTCTCATATATACCAGGCTGGGTGTTAAAAAGGCTGCTATTATGGAAACTCAAAAAGACAAAAAGAACTACATCCAAAGCCTATTATGTCTAGCCAGAGTAGTAAGAAAGCTTTCTAGAAAGAAAAAAAATAAAAAATGAAAAACAACTTTACATAATAACTGCTCTACTCCAGCTGAACATCACACACACATACACACACACACACACACACACAGAAATATAATCCTCTATCCCCACACATGTAAGCAAAGGCAATGCGAGAATCCTAGACTTCCACCATAGAGAGACTCTATGAGGTACACCCAACATGTCATGTTGGAAAAGACCAAATAGGGAGCTAAGATTCTCACCTCCACTGGAAGTAGAAGCACTGTGTTTTCAGTAAACTCCACCTGAGTAGCCTAGATTTCCTTCACTTGCAGTAATGAGGTGCTCCTCCCTTTCTCTGCTAGAGTGATATCAGAAAAGGCCTAGAGAAGAGCCATGACTTTCACATTCCCTTAGCAATAATGAAGCTTTCTCACCAGTGTTAGTGGAGACCACTAGGGAAGTCAGAATTCCCATCCCCATCCAGCAGTAATGAGGAGTATGCCCTTGTTGGCTAATGGAGGCCCAATGAGAAACCTGATGTTCTACCTCCATCTGGCAGTAGCAAGGTGGTGCCCTATCACTTGCCAAAGTAGTATCAGAAAAATCCAGCTAAAACAGAAGGTTTAATTAAGATCTATTCTCATAATACTCAAAATGTCTAGTTTTCAATTAAAAAAATCACTCATCATGCCAAGAACCAGGAATATATCTCAAACTAAATGAAAATGGCAATGAATAACACTAAAATAGCAGGCATGTTAGAATTATCTGACAAAGATTTTGGTACAGCTATGATAAAAATGCTTCTGTGAGCTACTACATACATGCTTGAAGCAAATGAAAATATACAAAGCTTCAGCAAAGAAATATAAAGTTGTAAGCAAAGAAAAAAAAGACATGACTAAGAACCAAATGGAAATTTTAGAACTGAAAAATACAATAACCAGATAAAAAGCTCAGTAGAAAGGCTCAACAGCAAAATGGAAACAATCAGGAAACTGGGAGATCAAAACAAACTACCCAATATGAACAAAGGAGAGAAAACAGACTAAAAAAACTTTAAGAGAGCCTCAGGGACCTGTGGGACTATTTAAAAAAAAAAATCTGGGCTTCCCTGGTGGCTCAGTGGTTGAGAATCTGCCTGCCAATGCAGGGGACACGGGTTCGAGCCCTGGTCTGGGAAGATCCCACATGCCGCAGAGCAGCTGGGCCTGTGAGCCACAACTACTGAGCCTGTGTGTCTGGAGCCTGTGCTCCGCAACAAGAGAGGCTGCGATGGTGAGAGGCCCGTGCACCGCGATGAAGAGTGGTCCCCGCTCACCACAATTAGAGAAAGCCCTCGCACAGAAACGAAGACCCAACACAGTCGGAAAAAAAAAAAAAAAAAAACTAACATATGTGTCATTAGACTCCTGGAAGGAGAGGAGAGAAAGAGGGCAAGTCTGAAAAAGTACTTAAAGAAATGATGGTTGAAAACTTCCTCAAAATGACAATGAATATAATCCTACAGTTTCAAAAACTGTACAAACTCTAAACAGGATAAATTTAAAGAAACCCAATCCAAAACATATGTTAGTCAAACTTCTGAAAGTTAAAGAAAAGGAAAAAAATCTTTGAAGCAGCAAGAGAGAAATGAAACCTTATGTAGAGGGAAAAAAACAATTTGAATGACAGAAGATTTCTCATTAGAAACTGGAAGCCATAAAGATGTATCACAATATTTTTCAAATATTTCAAAAAGAATTTCCAACTCAGAATCATCTACCCAGTGTAGTATATTTTAGGAATTAAAGGGAAACAAAGACATTCTTAAATTATTGAAAAGTAAGAGAATTTGTCACTAGGAGGTTTACCTTAAAAGGATATATGAAAATGTTCTCTAAACAGAAGGAAACCAACAAAGAAGGAATCTTGGAAGATCAGAAACAAGAAAAGAACATGATAAGCAAAATATGCATAGATAACTAGACTCTCCTTCTCATGCATCTTCTCAATTATTTTTGGCAGGTGAAACAAAAATTAGAACACTGTCTGATGAGATTATAAGTGTTTGTACAGAAATTATGTAGGAGGATTGTATTACAAATAGGGGAGGGTGAAAGAACTTAAAAAGAGCTAAAGTTGCTGCACTAGACTTGAACTGGCAAATGTCAAAATAGAATTTTGACATTCTATTTAAAATAGAATTCTCAAAAATGTTTGCTCAAGTAACTAAAGAGAAAGTAGAAAAAGTCAACAGATATGCCAAAAAAGACCAGAGAGAACAAAAAAATCCCCCAAAATTAAATGACAGAATAAACCCTAATATATCATAGCTGTATTAAATGTAAATAATCTAAATGGGTCAATTAAAAGGCAGATACTGCAGAGTAGGTTAAAAAATATGATTCAAATATATGTTGTCTATAAGAAACTTGCTTTAAATATATTGAAATAGGCAGGTTGAAAATTAAAGGATAGAAAAACATGTATCATGAAAATATTAATCAAAGGAAAAAAGGAGTAGATAATTTAATATAAGTTAAGTAGAATTCAGTACAAAGAAAGTTAGCAGAAAGAGACTGGAATAATATATAATGATTAAAGGGTCATTATACAAAGTAGACATACCAACCCTAAATGCGTATGCACCTAAGAAGAAGGCAGCAAAATAGTGAAGCAAAAACTGATAGAATTCTAGGAAATAGATAAGTCCACAATTATAATTGGAACCACAAATACCCTCTACCACCAATTAATAGAACAGCTAGACAGAAGACAAAGAAGGACATAGAAGAACTCAACAACAACACCAAGCAACAGTATATAATCTATACACATTTTAAAAAAAGGTGACCCAGCAACATCAGATATACCTTCTATATAAGTGATCATAAAAGTATAGCAAGAATGACCACTTTCTAGACCATAAAGTGCACATACACACAACAACAAATTTAGAAGAACTGAAATTATACAAATTACCAATCTCAGAAATGAGACAGGAATAGGAGGACGTGGAGTTCGGATCTCCTCACAAGTACATCAAGAATACATTGGAATAATTCTCACAGAGCACCTACTGAACACTAGTGGAGGACCTCAGGATCTAAGTGGAAAAGAAAAATCTTCAAGCAATGAGCTGTTCTTTTAGTTTGCTTTTTTTTGCTTTTTTGTTTTTGGTTTTCTGTTTAGGTTAGTTTTGTTTTTATTATTGGTTTTGATTTTTGGATTCTCTTGTTTATTTACATGTCTTCTGTTTGGGTCTTCTGTTTTTTGCTTTCATTGTTGTTTGTTGTTGTTGTTGTTTGCTTGTTGGTTTGTCTTTTGTTTGCTTAGATTTGTTTTCATTATTTTTCTTGGGTTTTATTTGTGTTTTCTTTTTTTTGTTTGTATGTTTGCTTTTCTTTTTGTTCGGTTTTGTTTTATATTTGCCTTGGGCTTTGTTTGTCTGAGTTATTTTTTGTCATACCATGTGGTTTGGGGGGGGGGGGGTCTCAGTTCTGAGGCTGGGGATTGGGCCTGAGCCCCTGTGGTGGGAGGACGGAATCTGAGCCGCCAGACTACCAGAGAACTTCAGGCCCCGAGGAATATTTATCAGTGTGAGCTCTCCTAGAGGTCCTCATCTCAGCACCAAGAACCAGATCGATCCAATGGCCTGCAAGCTCCAGTGCTGGATGGCTCAGGCCAAACAACCAGCAAGACAGGAACACATCATCCATCAACAACTATGAGACAACAGAGAAATATGTTACAGACGAAGGAGCAAGGTAAAAACCTACAAGACCAAATAAATGAAGTGGAAATAGGCAATAGACCTGAAAAAGAATTCAGAGTAATGAGAGCCAACATGATCCAAAATCTCAGAAATAGAATGGAGGCATAGATAGAGAAGATACAAGAAATGTTTAACAAGGGCCTAGAAGAACTAAAGAACAAATAAACAGTGATGAACAATAAAACAACTAAAATGAAAAATACACTAGAAGGAATCAATAGCAGGATAACTGAGGCAGAAGAACAGATAAGTGACCTGGAAGATAAACTAGTAGAAATAACTGCCGAGGAGCAGAATAAGGAAAAAAGAATGAAAAGAATTGAAGACAGTCTCAGAGACCTCTGGGACAACTTTAAATGCACCAACATTCGAATTATAGTGGTCCCAGAAGAAGAAGGGAAAGAGAAAGCGTCTGAGAAAATATTTGAAGAGATTATAGTCAAAAACGTCCCTAACATGGGAAAGGAAATAGTCACCCAAGTCCAGGAAGTGCACAGAGCTCCATACAGGATAAACCCAAGAAGAAACATGCTGAGACACATATTAAGCAAACTAACAAAAATTAAATTCAAAGAAAAAAAAATTAAAAGCAGCAAGGAAAAGCAAAATAAAAAACATACAAGGGAATCCCCATAAGGTTATCAGCCGATCTTTCAGCAGAAACTCTACAGGGCAAAAGGGAGGGGAAAGATATATTTAAAGTAATGAAAGGGAAAAACCTACAACCAAGATTACTCCACCCAGCAAGGATATCATTCAGATTCGATGGAGAAATTAAAACCTTTACAGACAAGCAAAAGTTAAGAGAATTCAGCACCACCAAACCAGCTTTGCAACAAATGCTAAAGGAACTTCTCTAGGCAGGAAACACAAGAGAAGGAAAAGACCTACAATAACAAACCCAAAACAATTAGGAAAATGGTAATAGGTACATACATATCAATAATTACTGTAAATGTATATAGACTAAATGCACCAATTGAAAGACACAGACTGGCTGAATGGATACAAAAACAAGACCTGTATATATGCTGTCTACAAGAGACCCACTACAGAACTAGGGACACATAAAGACTGAAAGTGAGGGGGTGGAAAAAGATATTGCATGCAAATGGAAATCAAAATAAAGCTGGAGTAGCAATGCTCATATCAGACAGGATAGACTTTAAAATAAACACTATTACAAGAGACAAGGAAGGACACTACATAATGCTCAAGGAATCAATCCAAGAAGGAGATATAACAATAATAAATGTTTATGCAACTAACATAGGAGCACCTCATTACATAAGGCAAATGTTAACAAACATGAAAGGAGAAATCAACAGTAACCAAAAAGAGTAGGGGACTTTAACACACCACTTACACCAATGGACAGATCATTGAAATAGAAAATAAATAAGGACACACAAGCTTTAAATGACACAATAGACCAGATAGACTTAATTGATGTTTACAGGACATTCCATCTGAAAAAAGCAGATTACACTTTCATCTCAAGTGCACGCGGAACACTCTCCAGGATAGATCACATGTTGGGTCACAAATCAAGCGTTAGTAAATTTAAGAAAATTTAAATTGTATCAAGCATCTTTTCTGACCACAACACAATGAGAGTAGAAATCAATTACAGGAAAAAAACTGTAAAAAATAGAAACACATAGAGGCTAAACAATACGCTACTAAATAACCAAGAGATCACTGAAGAAATCAAGAAGGAAATAAAAAAATATCTATAAACAAATGACAACGAAAACGCAATGACCCAAAACCTATGGAATGCAGCAAAAGCAGTTCTAGGAGGGAAGTTTATAGCAATACAATCCTACCTCAAGAAACAAGAAACATCTCAAATAAACAACCTAACCTTACACCCAAAGCAACTAGAGAAAGAAGAACAAACAAAACCCAAAGCTAGGAGAAGGAAAGAAATCATAAAAATCAGAGCAGAAATAAATGAAATAGAAACAAGGAAAACAATAGCAAAGATCAATGAAACTAAAAGCTGGTTATTTGAGAAGATAAACAAAAATGATAAACCTTTAGCCAGACTCAACAAGAAAAAAAGCAAGAGGTCTCAAATCAATACAATTAGAAATGAAAAAGCAGAAGTTACAACTGACACTGCAGAAATACAAAGGATCATAAGAGACTACTACAAGCAACTATATGCCAATAAAATGGACAACCTGGAGGAAATGGACAAATTCTTAGAAAAATACAATCTTCCAAGAGTGAACCAGGAAGAATAGAAAATATGAACAGACCAATCAGAAGTAATGAAATTGAAATGTTGATGAAAAATCTTCCAATGAACAAAAGTACAGGGCCAGATGGCTTCACAGGTAAATTCTATCAAACATTTAGAGAAGAGCTAACACCCATCCTTCTCAAACTCTTCCAAAAAATTGCAGAGGGAGGAATACTCCCAAGCTCATTCTATGAGGCCACCATCACCCTGATACCAAAACTAGACAAAGACATCACACAAAAAGAAAATTATGGACCAATATCACTGATGAACATATACACAAAAATCCTCAACAAAGTACTAGCAATCAGACTCCAACAACACATTGAAAGGATCATACACCATGATCAAGTGGGATTTATCCCCAGGATGCAAGGATTCTTCAGTATATGCAAATCAATCAATGTGATACACCATATTAACAAAGTGAAGAATAAAACCCATATGATCATCTCAATAAATGCAAAAAAAGCTTTTGACAAAATTCAACACCAATTTATGATAAAATCTTTCCAGAAGTAGGCATAGAGGGAACCTACCTCAACATAATAAAGGCCATATATGACAAACCCACAGCAAACATCATTCTCAATGGTGAAAAACTGAAAGCATTTCCTCTAAGATCAGGAACAAGACAATGGTGTCCACTCTTGCCTATATTATTCAACATAGTTTTGGAAGTCCTAACCATGGCAATCAGAGAAGGAAAACAAATAAAAGGAATACAAATTGGAAAATAAGAAGCATAACTGTCACTGTTTGTAGGTGACATGATAATGTATCTAGAAAATCCTTAAAAAATGCCACCAGAAAGCTATTAGGGCTAATCAATGAATTTGATAAAGTTGCAGGGGAAAAAAACATTAATGCACAGAAGTCTCTTCCATTGATATGCACTAATAACAAAAAATCAGAAAGAGAAATTAAGGAAACAATCCCATTTACCATTGTAACAAAAACAATAAAACACCTAGGAATAAAACTACCTAAGGAGGCAAACTACCTGTACTCAGAAAACTATAAGACACTGATGAAAGAAATCAAAGATGACACAAACAGATGGAGAGATATACCATGTTCTTGGACTGTAAGAATCAACATTGTGAAAATGACTCTACTACCCAAAGCAATCTACAGATTCAATGCAATCCCTATCAAATTACCAGTGGCATTTTTCACAGAATTAGAACAAAAATATTTACAATTTGTATGGAAACACAAAAGACCTCAGATAGCCAAAGCAATTTTGAGAAAGAAAAACGGAGCTGGAAGAATCAGGCTCCCTGACTTCAGACTATACTACAAAGCTACATTAATCAAAACAGTATGGTATTGGCACAAAAACAGAAATATAAATCAATTGGACAGGATAGAAAGCCCAGAGATAAACCCATGTACCTATGGTCACCCAATCTATGACAAAGGAGGCAAGAATATACAATGGAGAAGACAGTCTCTTCAATAAGTGGTGCTGGGAAAACTGGACTGATACATGTAAAAGAATGAAAATAGAACACTTCCTAACACCATACACAAAAATAAACTCAAAGTGTGTTAAAGACCTAAATGTAAGGCTGGACACTGTAAAACTCTTAGAGGAAAACATAGGCAGAACACTCTCTGACAAAAATCTCAGCAAGATCTTTTTAGACCCAGCTCCTAGAGTAATGAAAATAAAAACAAAATAAACAAATGAGACCTAATTAAACTTAAAAGCTTTTGCACAGCAAAGGAAACCATAAACAAGACGAAAAGACAACCCTCAGAATGGGAGAAAATAGTTGCAAATGAAGCAATGAACAAGGGATCAATCTCCAAAATATAAAACAGCTCATGCAGCTCAATATCAAAAAAACAAAGAACCAAATCAAAAATGGGCAGAAGACCTAAATAGACATTTCTCCAAAGAAGACATACAGATGGCCAAAAGGCACATGTAAAGATTCTCAACAGCACTAATTATCAGAGAAAGGCAAATCAAAACTACAATGAAGTATCACCTCACACCAGTCAAAATGGCCATCATCAAAAAATCTACAAACAATAAATGCAGGAGAAGGTGTGGAGGAAAGGGAACCCACTTGCACTGTTGGTGGGAATGTAAATTGATACAGCCACTGTGGAGAACAGTATGGACGTTCCTTAAAAAATTAAAACTAGAACTACCATATGACGCAGCATTCCTACTACTGGGCATATACCCTGAGAAAACCATAATTCAAAAAGTCACATGCACCCCAATGTTCACTGCAGCACTACTTACAATAGCCAAGACATGAAAACAACCTAAATGTCCATTAACAGAGGAATGGATAAAGAAGATGTGGTACATATATACAATGGAATATTACTCAGCCATAAGAAGGAACAAAGTTGTGCCACTTGCAGAGACATGGATGGACCTAGAGACTGTCATACAGAGTGAAGTGAATCAGAAAGAGGAAAACAAACATTGTAAATTAACGCATATATGTGGAATCTAGAAAAATGGTACAGATGAACCTATTTGCAAAGTAGAAACAGAGACACAGACATAGAAAACAAATGTATGGACACCAGGGGGGGAAAGGGGTGGTGGATTAATTGGGAGATTAGGATTGACATGTATACACTACTATATATAAAATACATAACTAATGAAAACCTACTGTATAGCACAGGGAACTCTACTCAATGCTCTGTGGTGACCTAAATGGGAAGGAAATCTAAAAAGGAAGGAATACATGTATATGTATAGCTGATTCACTTTGCTGTACAGCAGAAACTAACACAATATTGTAAAGCAACTATACTCCAATTAAAAAAAAGAAAGAAATGACACAGAGGATGTTACCAAGGTATCAAAAATATAATAGGGAAATACCATGAATCAATAAACACATACACATTTGACAATAGATGAAATTATCCACTTATTGAAAAACATGAACTACCACAACACATACAGTGTGAAATCAATAATTTGAATAGCCCTAATACAAGCAGGAAATTGAATTTGTAAATAAAAATATCCCCCCAAAATTATTTTATCCAGAAATTTCAGTAGAGAATTCTTCCAAATTTTTAAAGAATTAAACTCATTACTAAACAATGAATACTTCCAGAAATTAGAAGAGCAGTGGTCACGTTCCAATTCACTTTTTGAAGCTAGCATTGTACTGATACGAAAAATCAAATGCAAAGTAAATGAAATAAAGAAAATATCCCTCAGGAATTTAGATGTAATAATGCTAAACAAACTATTAGTAAATAAAATTCTGCAATATTTTAGAAAAGACAAGCCATACACTGGAATAAAATATTTGCAAACCAATATTCAACAAAGGACTAGTATCTAGAATATATAAAGAACACTCAAAATTCAACAGTATTCTGTTTTCAGTATTATGCTTTCTCTGCATCTATTCAGATGACCATATGATTTTTATCTTTTATATTATTAATGTGGTACATGGCCTTTGTTGATTTGCACATGTTGAACCATCCTTGCATCACAGTGATAAATCCCACTTAGTCATGGTGCATGATCCTTTTAATGTATTGTTGAATTTAGTTTGCTAATATTTTGTTGACACTTTTGCATATATAGTCATACCTCATTTTATCATGTTTTGTTTTATTGTGCTTTGCAGATGTTGTATTTATTACAAGTTGAAGATGTGTGGTTACCCTGCATTGTCAGATGATGGTTAGCCTTTTTATCAATACAGTATTTTTAAATTAAGATATGTACTTTTTTAAGACATAATGCTATTGCACACTTCATAGACTACAGTATAGTGTAAATGTAACTTATATACAGACTGGGAAACCAAAAAATTCCTGTGACTTTCTTTATTGCTATATTCACTTTACTGTGGTAGTCTGGAATCAAACTGAAAACATCTCCAAGGCATGCCTGTATATTCATTAGGGATATTGATATATATTTTTTCTTTTGTTTTATTTTGTCCCTATCTGGCTTTGGTATCAAGGTAATGCTGGTCTCATAGAATGAGTTCGGAAGTGTTCCGTCCTCTTCATTTTTGGGGAAGAGTTTGAAGATAATTGGTATTAATTCTTTAAATATTTGGTAGAATTCACCATTGAAACCATCTGGTTCTGGACTTTTCTGTGTTGGGAGGTTTTTGATTACTGATCCAAAACTGATTACTCCTTACTCACTACTGGTCTGTTCAGATTTTCTATTACTTCCTGATTCAGTCTTGGTAGGTTTTATGTTTTCTTGAAATTTATCCATTTTGTCTAAGTTTATCTAATTTGTTAGCGAATAATTGTTCATAGTAGTCTCCTATATTCCCATGTATTTTTCTAGTATCACTCATCAGAAATACATGTGTCCTCTTTCATTTCTGATTTTATTATTTGTCTTCTCTCATTGTTCTTATTTAATCAAGCTCAAGATTTGTCAATTTTTTTAATCTTTTTAAAAATATCCTTAGTTTCACTGATTTTTTATTGTTTTTCTGACCTCTATTTCATTTACTTCTGCTCTGATCTTTGTTATTTCTTTCCTTCTGTTAAATTTGGGCTTAGTTTTTCTTCTTTTTCTAGTTCTTTGAGATATTAAGTTAGGTTGTTTATTTGAAGTCTTTCTATTTTCTTAATATGTGCATTTATCACTATAGACTTCCCTCTCAGAACTGCTTTTGCAGCATCTCACACTTCTTGGTGTGATGTCTTTTCATTTTCATTTGTTTCTAGAGAGTTTTTTATTTCCCTTTTGATTTCTTTTGACTGCTTGCTGTTCAGGAATGTGTTGTTTAATTTCCACATGCTTGTAAAATTTCCATCTTTTCTCTTATTGCTGATCTCTAGTTTTCATATCACTGTAGCTGGAAAAGACACTTGGTACAATTTCAGTGTTCTAAAATTTTCTAAGACTTGTTTTGTGGCCTATCAAATGATATATCATGTAGAATGTTCTATGTGCACTTGAGAAGAAAGTATGTTCTGCTACTGTTGGCAAATACAACACCCTTTCATAAAAAAAATCTCTCAACAACTTGGGTATAGAAGGAACACACCTCAACATAATAAAACAACAAACCCACAGCTAACACTATACTGAACTGTGAAAGATTGAAAACTTTTCCTCTAAGACCAGAAAAAGACAAAGGTGCTATCTTTCAACTTTTATTCAACATTATGCTGAAGTCCTAGCTAGAGCAATTAGGTAAGAAAGTAAATAAAAGTCATCCAAACCAGAAAGGAAGAAGTAAAACTGTCACAATTTGCAGATGATATAATTTTATACACAGAAAATCATAAAGACACAACTAAAAAACTGTTGGAACTAATCAATGTATTCAGTAAAGTTGCAGAATATAAAATCAAAATACAGAAATGAGTTGTATTTCTATATGTTAACAAAAAGTATCTAAAAAAGAAATAAGAAAATCATCATATTCACAATACAATTAAAAACAATAAAATACTTAGGAATAAATTTAAATCTAAGGAAGTGAAGTATCTGTAGAATGAAAACTAGAAGACTTTGATGAAAGAAACTGAAGAAGGCACAAGCAAATGGAAAGACATCCCATGTTCATGGATCAGAAGAATTAACATTGTTAAAATGTCCATACTACTCAAAGCCATCCATATATTTAATGCAATCCCTATCAAAATTTCAGTGTAATTTTTCACAGCAATAGAAAAAATAATCCTAAAATGTGTATGGAACCACAACAGAACTTGAATATCCAAAGCAATCTTGAGAAAAAACAACAAAGCTGGAGGCATCAGACTTCCTAATTTCAGACTATATTATAAAGCATAACAGTCAAAACAATATGGTATTAGTGTTAAAAACAGACAAATTAATGGAACAATACAAAGAGCCCAGAAATAGACACATACATGTATGCACACTTTATTTTTGACAAAGAAACCAAAAGTATACAATGGGGAAAGAACAGTCTTCAATAAATGGTGCTGAGAAAACTGGATAGCCTCATGCAAAACACAACAAAACAAAAAACTGGAGCTCTATCTTACAGTATACATAAAATCAACTCAAAATTGATTGAAGAATTGAATGTAACATCTGAAATTATAAAATTTCTAGAAGAAAATATAGGGGTAATTACCTTGATATTGGTCTTGGCAGTGATTTCTTTGAATTTTACCCCAAAACCAAAGGCAACAAAAGCAAAAATAAACAAATGGGACCACATCAAACTAAAACACTTCTGCACAACAAAGGAAACCATCAATAAAAAGAAAAGGCAACATTTGGAATGGGAAAAAGATATTTGCCAACCACATACATGGTAAGGGTTGATATCCAATATACATAAATAACTAACACAACTCAATATTTAAAAAAAACCAAAACAGTTTAATTAAAAATGGTCAGAGGAACTGAACAGACATTTTTCCACATAGGACAATAAATAGGTGCTCAACATCACTAATCATCTGGGAAAGGCAAATCAAAACCACATGAAATATTACCTCACACATGTTAAAATGCTATCATCAAAAAAACAAAGGATAACAAGTGTTGTTGAGGATGTGGAGAAAAAGGAACCATGCGCACTATTGGTAGGAATGTAAATTAATGCAGCCACAATGGAAAACAATATGAAGGTTTGTCAACAAATTAAAAATAGGACTACCAAATAATCCAGCAATCTCCCTTCTTGGTATACAGCCAAGGGTAATGAAAACAGGATATTGAAAAGATATTTGCACATACATATTTATTGCAGCATTAATCACTATAACTAAAATATAGAAATAACCTAGGTTCCATCAACAGATGACTAAATAAAGAAGATGTGGGATATATATACAATGGAATATTATTCAGGAGTGAGAAATGACATCCTGCTGCCTGAGACAACATGGATGGACCTTGAGGGCATTATTCTAAGTGGAATAAATCAGACACAGAAAGACAAATACTGTATGAGCTCACTTATATACGGAATCTAACTAAGCTGAACTCATAGAAATAGAGACTAGAATGGTGGTTACCAGGGGCTTGGGAGTGAGGGGAAAGAGGAAATGGTGGCCAACAAGTTCAAATTTACAGTTATAAGATGAGTAACTTCTGAGGATCTAATGTAGAGCATAGTGATTATAGTTAATGATATCTTATCATATACTTGAAAGTTGCCAAGAAAGTGAATCTTAAATGTTTTCACCACAAAAAAGAAATGATAATTATGTAATGTGATGTAGGTGTGGCACTATGCACTAACACTATGGTGGCAATAATTTTGTAATATATAAGGGTATCAGATCAACACCTTATACACTTTAAACTTACATGATGTTATATAACAATTATATCTCAATAAAGCTGTGAACAAATGAAAAAAAGGAAGATCTAAAATCAATAATCTCAGTTTCCACCTTTAACTAGAAACAGAAGAGTAAATTAAGTTCAAAGTAAAACAGAAAAAAGAAAAAAATAGAGCAGAAATCAATAAAATCAAAAGCAAAAATCAATAGGTGAAATCAACAAAATTTAAAGCTTGTTCTTTGAAAAGATTAATAAAATTGATAAGCCTCTAGCCATGAACTAAAAAAAGAGGGAAACATAAATTACTAATATCAGAAATGAAAAAGTGGACATCACTACAGACACCATGAACATTAAAAGAATAATAAAAGAATACTATGAAGAAAACTATGTTCACAAATTTGATAACCTGGATAAAGTGGACCTATCCCTTAAAAGACAAGATTTGCCTAAACTCACGCAAGATTAGTCTATCTAAATCGACCTATATCTATTAAACTAATTAAATCAATAATCAATAATTTTCCAAACCACAAAACATCATGCTCAGATGGGTACACTGGTGAATGCAGCAAAATTTTAAGAAAAAAATTAAACCAGTTCTCTACAAACTCTTTTAGAAGATAAGGCAGAGGGAATAGTTCCTAAATTATTCTATGACCCAGGCATTATGCTAATACTAAACCAGACAAAAATATTACCAACAAAAAAGTTACAGACCAATACTTCTCATGAACACAGATGCATAATTCAAACTGACAGAATTAAGATTAAGCATCTCTGTTATAGCAATAAACACAAATGCTTAAACCTGTACATATATTGTTGGTTATATAACAGGAATAGAAGTGATTTCATTCATGCTATTTCTTCTTCACATAGTACCTTTAAATGTTCATGCTAGTATATTTAAACTAACTTTTTATGTGAGTGTCTGATACATTCAAAATAATGCTTTCATAGTCACCCCAATCCTTAGATTTGAATCCTAAGTGCTATAGTGCTATATATGTACCATACGCTTCTCTTGATTTCACACCCCATCTAGGTTCTCAATGATAGGTGACTGGGCGACTTGGGCATTTGGACATTTGGCCAAAGAAAGAACAATCACATTTTCTCTGTTGGGAATATTAAACTGATCTAAATACATGATAGCTTAGTTTGAACCATAATGAACATTGTAAGCTTGGTTAGCCTGGAATGCCACTTTTCATTCAGTGTAGATTGAGAAACATAAAATGTTGATATGCAGATTTTTACAAAGTAAAAAATAACAGTACTTCTCTATAGGAGAAGTTGCCTACATTTCTGATGGATGTCTAAATTTGTTTTAGCCCTTTCCTCAGGCTTGTCTGCAATGTGTGTCATTAAGTTCACAGAGAGATAATTCATGTAGCTATACATGTATTAAATATTTGAAGAACCTACTATGTGGCAAACAGTTTAAAATTGTGGTGATAAAACAGTAAACAAGAAAATGCCTCTGCCTTCATGGAGCTTCCCACCTAATGAGAGAGACAAGTATTAATCAAGCAAATAGATAAATACTGTGATTTTAGGTAGTATTGATAGGAAGAAAAATCAAGGCATATTTGAGAAGAGTATGGGTAGTTGTAGGGGATCATTTTGGGTGGTCTTTGAGGAAGTGCCTTTTGAGCAGAGACTTGAATATTGTGAAAAAGCCAGTCCAACAAAGATTGGAGGAAAGTATTAAGACAAAGTAAACATTTAATATAAAGAGAAATGGAAAGGAAGATAAAGAATTAAAAAAAGATAAACTAAAGAAAACTACAGCAAAATACCATCTTAAAGGACTTTCACAACAAGAATGCATTAATATATTAACATTTTAAAATATGCATGAAATGATAAAAATAAAATCAGAATGTTAGGTTATATGTGTATTGGAAATGAAGAAATTAGATCTAGAAAAAATATACGGTACACTACAATGTTAACTTCAATTAGAACTGTGGGTTCTTGGCTGCTTCTTGATTTGTTCTCTGTACCTTTTGTATATATTTGATAAAACTCATTAAAAGTATTCTTGATAGTGAATATGCTCAATTTGTTTGAGAAGAGCCAGAAGGCCAGAGTAAATAAAGTGATCTGAGCAAGTAAATGAGTAGCCAAAAATGAGGCAGAATAAGTGAACAGAAGCCAGGTAAGGCAAGGCTTGTTGCTTTGAGCTAAAGAGTTTGGCTATTATTCTATTAACTGGTATGGGAAGACATTGTTTGGTTTTAAGCAACAAGAGATATAGTCTAGATTATGTTTTTACAATATCAAATAAATTGAAGAAAATGTTCTGAGTAGTCCTACTCAGATGAGTGTCAGTCCGTGAACTGTTTTTACCGCTCTAGGATAAGCACAGGAATGGAGAGTAAACATTTGAAAACTTGTGTAACATTGTGACATAGTGGCAAGATAAAAGTGTGTGATTTTTTTTTAACCTCATTCACTTTCATTGTATATTTTAAGAGTGACAGCGTAAGATACATTGAAAACAAACAAAAAAAGCTGGTCATTCACCACAAAACACTTGAGAAGCACTTCCATAATACAAGTGCAAAAACACAGAAATCAAAGTTTTATTGCAGTAGACCCAGAATGGTAGATATATTTTGAAAATTAAGCCAACAGAAAGAATTGGTCAAGTGGTATGAGGGAAAAGAGAAATCGTGGATAGACTTTATACCTTTATAATAACTCTGTTTTTAGTAACTATATTGAATAAGTTTAGGTTTCTCCTACTTGAGCTGGAAGAGCTGTGACTGATACCGTTCCTATTTTATAGATATTAATACAGGAACTTAGAGTGGATGAGTCACTTCTCAGAATAACACAAATAGCAGGCAGTAGTGTTTTGACTTAGACCCAAGTCTATTTAAAAAAAAAAAAAAAAAAAAAAAACCCCACAGACTTCTGCCATTATTTTCATCACTTTGTTTAAAAATCTTACTATAAGAAAGTAATATGATTTCCCCTTTAGATTTAATACTATGTTGAATGATATATATCCCCTAACATTGAACTACCTAGGAAAAAAATGCTAAGGCAGGATGTATAATGTCCAGTTAAATTGTTTCACTATTTTATTTAGGAATTTTGTGTTTCTATTCATAACTTAGATTGGTCTGTAATTATCTTTTTTAATCAATGCTTATCACCTATAAGTATCTAAGTCACTGTTTCATAGAGGTGCTTGGAAGTTTTCTACCTTTTTCTAGGTTCTGGAGTAATTTAAATTGATTTGGAGATATCAGATTTTTGAAATTTTAGTAGAATTCTCCTAAAATATTATCTTGACTTGGTAGTTTTTTGTATTTTAGTTTGTTTTGAGAATAGTTCTTTGATTTTTAAAAAATTTCTTCTTTAGAAATTAATTTGTTTAAATGGTCTATTTCTACTAAAAACACTCAGACGTACTACAGAATTCATAAATTGAATCAATCACATAATAAGAATATTTGTAAAAATCTGAAGCATTGCCACTTATCAGAAATCATTAATTAGGAAAAGTAACATTAAATAATGATATTGCTTATGTGTGGAATCTAAAAAAAGACACAAATGAACTTATATACAAAACAGAAATAGACACAGACATAGAAAACAAATTTATGGTTACCAAAGGGGAAAGGGAGGGGATAAATTAGGAGTTTGGGATTAACAGGTACATACTACTACATATAACATAGATAAACAACAAGGACCTACTGTGCTGTACACCTGAAGCTAACACAATATTGTAAATCGACTATACTTCAATTAAGATTTTTTTTAAATTTAAAATTTTTTAAAAATCCCAATCATAACATCACAAAACTGTAAGGTACCAACAAATAATAATGTGTAAAATTACAAAACACTGTTAAGGGTATGCAACTGAATAAGTAATAAACCTTACTTTGTCAATATTGTTTTCATTTAAATTTCTCTCAAATTAATCTATATTATTTTATTAAATTCCCAATAGACTACTCATAGATCTAAACAAATTGATTGTAAAGTTAATTTAAACCCAAAATGAACATAAATATTTAAAAATATAAATGAAGATAAATTTGGAAATTAACGTCAAGAAAATAGGCATGTTATAAAATTTACATTAGATATCAGTGAGAAAATAACAAACTATTCAATCAGTAATATTGAGAAAATTGCCTTGGTAAATGAAAAAATTTGAATTTTCACAATATTTATCAAGTAAATTCCAAATGATTTAAGGACTGCATGTGAAAAAATGAATTAAAAAGCACCTTTAAAACTATTCAAAGAAATAAAAAAAAATTCATTTGTAGGGTCAAGTAAAAAAAGAACTCTTTATACAGGAGGCAGAATATCATAACTAATAAAGAAAATATTGATAAAGTTGGTACACATTAAACATGTTCACATGAAAAAATAAAATTTTACACTTAAAGACTAAAATAATTAAAAATAATATGGAAATATACTAAATGTCTCTACAAATCAATAAGACAAAAAGACAAACACTCAATGGAAAAAGAAGGTAAGAATTTAGGCAATCTGCATAATCAAAATCTTGAATAGCTAATAAGCATACAAGAGATATTATTTAGTAATTAAATACATGTAGTTGAAAATAAACATGAAATACAAATTTATACCTATCAAGAATACAACATGAAGGAAAAATTGATAATGCCAAATTTTAGTGAGGGTGAAGCACAGACTCTCACACTGATGTTAGAATTTTAAGTTGTATCTCTCTTTGCAAAGACATTTGACAATATTTAGTGAAGTTAAAATTTTTGTTATCACTCAGCATTTCAACATGTAGATGCATGTTCTAGAAAAGTATGTGTAACAGAAGCGATGTTCATTGCTCATAGTAATTTTTAAAATGTGAGAAACCAAATATCAATCAACAGTAGATAGATGAGTGTGTTGTTTAGTCTATACATATCAATGTATAGAGATTATAATCTTGAGTGAAAAATAAGAGGAAGAGAAGGTAACATTTGCTCATACTTTAAAAGAACATACAAAGCAATGTAGTGTTACATAATAAATAAAGAATAAATATAAAATCATGAAGTAGAAAGGTACATATTAAATATATACAGTTGACCCTTGAACAGCACAGGGGTTAGGGACACCAACCTTCCCACCCAGTGGAAAATCTGCATATAACTTAACAGTAGGCCTTCTGAATCCGTGGTTCCTCCACATGGTTCCTTGGTATCCTTGGTTCCACATGAGCAGATTCAAACTACTGTGAATTGTTTAGTACTGTAGTATTTACTATTGAAAAAAAAAATCCATAGATCAGTGGACCACTGCATCTCAAACCTGTGTTGTTTAAGGGTCAGCTGTAGTTGGTTACTTCTTTGGAGAGGAAACTGGTCATAGAATTGGAGGGAGAGAAATATCTATTTTATTTTCAGTATACTATTTGTTTTATATATAAAATATATTATAAACTAGTGCATCTGAATATTTAAAAATTCTGGGTATTGAGGTCCAGAACCTATTAAAGTAAAAAAAAAAAAAAAAGACAAGTATGTAGTAGACAAATCAAGCATTGGATCTTGGTCAAAGAGTACAAAGTAGCAATTATGTAAGATGAAAAAGTCTAGAGATCTAATGTATGGCATTAAAATCAGTTAATAATATTATATACTGAAAACATAAAATAAAATGTTTTATATATGCGTGTAGATACATATAACAAAAAACAGTAGAAAATTAATAAAATTGCCAAAAAAGAAAACAGACATAAATTACAGCCTGAAAAGAATTGAACACAGGGACAAAAACTCTTCCCCATTTGTTTTGTGTTGGCTGTTTATTTTTATGATGAAAGCATTAGTATCATAAAAATGGAAAATATCTCATTCAGTGGAAAATAATTTTTTTAAAGATTTACCACTGTGAAACCACCTCATCTGGGCCAGGTGCAATTCATCAATCTTATTCCCACTCAACATGAAATGGCAGGGTGCACTACATTCAGACATAGAAATCCATCCTTTGCTTCTCCCCACCACCTTCCTCTGGTCCTAATTCATTCCTGAAACTGGAGTGAAACTCATGTTTAGGAGCCCTTAGACCAGCTAGATTTCTCATGCTGCCTTTGTTTGTACATCCTGAAGTTGAATTTAATTCATACCAGCCTGAATCATTACCCTGGTCTTTCTAAAATAGCTGAATCCATCAATGCCCAAACCTCATTTATGAGGGTATAAAATTTCTACCTATTTTTGTGGTGAATTACTGTTATTAAATGAATAAATATAAACACACATGCACATATTTCATAGCAGAAGACCTTCACATTTTTCTCCACTGAAGAATTTCATTATTTTAATACAGTTTAATATCTTAGGTGAATAAATATTTTTAAAAGCTTAAGACAGTGTTTTGTAATTATGCATAGCCACCTGCTCTGAGTCATGTATTTAGTTTAGAATGCTAAGCCTACAGATTTACAGTTTTTCCATTTAGACTCTGAATTCTGGCCTGAATCTGTCACATAATTTCTAAGTAGTTTAATACACAGAACAGCCTGAACCACAGTCCAAATCACTAAAAGCAAGCCACCAGTTGTGATGGAGGCTAATGTCTCCAAGTCAGAGGGCTTTTATCTGCTATTTATATCAAAGCATGTCCAGCGGCTGAGTCAATATAATAGTGCACTAAAAGTGAAGTGGATAAATATATTCTATTTGTTAGATAATTGTTTTCATATGTATAAATTTATTTTCAACAGTTCACTGAGGTGTAGTTATTCTATTTCCCTTGCAAAATACAGAAATGAAGCTTGAGAAAACTGTGAACAGAGAAATCAATTATAGCTTTACTGCTTGGTCTTTAGCCACTAATAAATTCTGAAATTTATTTATTTTAAAAATAAGTTATTAACTAGGAAATATAATTTTGAACATCATGTATACAGAAAATATGAGTGCAGAAATGTGGGTGATAAGCATATGAACACTTCTAGCTTTACAAGTCTGTTACCTTTTGTAACAGCAAATAAACCCTCAAATTGCTTTAATTAAAATAGTTTCCTTTCTTTGCAGCATTTTACCCAAATCACTGGAGCTGAAAGTCAAGAACACCTCACCAGTTTCAACATGCTGAAGGTTGATGCTAATATTTCAATCTTATCTTAAATGCTATTTCAATGAAAAGGTATTTTTAACTGAACATATACGGAAGGTGAAGTGAGTTGATGATTTCTTTTAGTAATGTGACAGAAAATAATAAAAATATATATGATCTCGATTCTTATGTAAGCTGAGCCTCCCATTTTTGGTCAAATATATTCAATCTGATCTCAAAAAGCAGCACTAACAAGTCAGTTTCTAATTTCATACCACAAAGATAACCATAATCCTTTATTTTAATGTACTCTGTGTTAAAACTTAATGCCATCTGTAACTTTTTTGAGAGTAGAAATGTCATTGTTATTTGTCCTCATTCAGCTCCCACCTGCAATGCAGCATTATCTGTGAGTGAGGCTTATATGTGGTGTCCAGGATATTGTAGTTAGATGTAGCCCTGTGGCAAAGAGGTAATCGTATTGATTTTTCACTACTGCAGCAAATACTCTTGTGTCCAACTGCTAAGCTTTGGAAAAAATAAATAAAACCACAATTCTCAGATCTGCCGTTGAAGCAAGATTTCAAGTGCCTCCAAATCATCTGCTGCAAGGTCATTTCGGACAGTATTGCGCTCATAAGTGGGATGCATTGGATATTATTTGCAGCTCTCCAAGCCTTCCACTGACTGGTTATTTTGGGCTATTTTCTTCCCGACTATTTTTAAAGGTGTCAGCAAAAAATGTTAAGGAACAACTTGTTTTATAAATGAAGATATATGCAATATGTGTGCTATTCTGAGTACCAAGGAAATAGAGTTAATAAAGCAATGTTGTGTTTTAGTTTTCCTAGAATAACCAACAAAGTGTTTTTACAACATGAATAAAATATAACTTTGAAGGAAGGAATGATTTTTAAAAATGCTTTAAGAAAGGCTTGTTTTAAGTGTGGTCAGTGAAGAAGTTTTTTATTCGTTGATTCTAAATGTTTATTTTGTTCTGGTTTCTGTTGTATTACTAGTATTTCTGTTCAGAAATCCAGTAGATAAAATTATCTGATTTCCCTCTGACTGGGAATTATAAAGTATTTTTGCAGTTACTGCATTCTTCCATTTAGTATACCTACCTTGAGAAAAATGATTTTTATATATAATATTAGTCTTTGTTCAGGCCGTAAGTAGGGATATAAAACTACTCACTAATTTATTAGTTATAGAACTCTGTTTTAAAGCCCTTGAAGTTATTTTCATTCATTTCATTTCTTCATTCAATCATTCCCTTGTTCAAGATGTACACATTGAGTATATAGGATTCTCTCTGCCCTCAAGGAGCATCATATGTGGCAGGAAGCATAGACATGTAAAGAAATTAATGCAATATCAAGTCAGCTCCAGAATAGAGATATGTCATGATGATGAAAGACCCTGTCACTTCCCTGTTTAACACCCTCTAATGGTGTTCTGGTGTACTTAAAGTCCACTTTTCCTATTAGGTTCTGCATAGTTCTACGTGATCTGGGCTCTCTCTTGTTATTGCTACTGTCACTAGAGTCCAACCACACTGACGTTTCTTCTCTGTCTCCTCCCTGTTCTTATCCTGGACCTCTGCTTCTTCCTATCCAGCCTCATTCTTTCCCTCCTTCTCTTTCTCCTTCTTCTTCCACTTTAATCAAAAGTAAATCTTTGATTTCTTGCTTAACATCTGGAGCTGATTCCTGTCAACTTTGCCTGAATTCCCAGAGCCGTGTGGCTGACAGGGTCTCGGCGCTCTGGCCTGGTGTCAGGCCTGATCCTCTGAGGTGGGAGAGCTGAGTTCAGGACATTGGACCACCAGAGACCTCGTGACCCCAATGCACGGCAGAAATAGAGACACAGATGTAGAGAACAAACGTATGGACACCAAGGGGGGAAAGCAGGGGCGGGGGGTGGTGGTGTCCGTACATCCATACATCTCTCCCCTGCCCCCCTCTATCTCTCTCTCCCTCCCTGTCAAATATTATCTCTCCTCCATTGAAATGTACTCTATCTAGAATGTCCACAACTACAGTGCTTTGTGCAGAGTTGGTAATCAATAAATATTTGCTGAACGAATAGGCAATATTTTAAAACAATTCTTTGTATCCCTGGTGCCAATTTTAGAACTTTTTAATTACAGGTACTCAATAAATGTTTAGCAAATTATTGAACTCTATTTTCATAATATATATGAAAGATAAGCCAACATTTCAGGTTAGATAGGTATATTACAGACAGATAGAAGGTAAACAGACATGACAAAAGATAACATATATAGAAATATAGAGCCATGAATGATTTATGTAACTTGAAGCTATATGTAACTTTACATGGTTGGGACAAATAGTCCAATTTCAGGGTAATAAAGTGCTGGATAAGTATGATGTTAAAGAGTTAGAGAACATGAATGTGGAAATTTGCAATGAAAGTAAATTTGGATTTTGTCTATTAAATGATAAGGATTTATAAACAAGTAAAGAGCAGATGAGAGTCATCAGAAGTTATGATATTTTTTGAATATTATTTTATTTATTTCTTATATATCAAGTTCTTATTATTTATCTATTTTATACATATTAGTGTATATATGTCAATCCCAATCTCCCAATTCATCCCACCACCACCCCCTGCCCCTGCTTTCCCCCCTTGGTGTCCATATGTTTGTTCCCTACATCTGTGTCTCTATTTCTGCCCTGCAAACCAGCTCATCTGTACCGTTTTTCCAGATTCCACATATATGTGTTAATATACGATATTTGTTTTTCTCTTTCTGACTTCACTCTGTATGACAGTCTCTAGGTCCATCCACGTCTCTACAAATGACCCAGTTTCTTTCCTTTTTATGGATGAGTAATATTCCATTGCATATATGTACCACATCTTTTTTATCCATCGTCTGTCAACGGGCATTTAGGTTGGTTCCATGACCTGGCAATCGTAAATAGTGCTGCAATGAACATTGGGGGTGCGTGCATCTTTTGGAATTATGGTTTTCTCTGGGTATATGCCCAGGAAGTTGTTATGATTCTTGACTTTTTTTCTGATTAAAAGAATAGAAATATCCTCTTACTGGCAGTGTAGAGGGGGATGAGACTAGGAGAAGTGAGCACAGGTAGAAAATAATAATTAAAGAAAAAGAAGGTGAACGTCTGAACTAAGGCATTGTCAGAGAGGAAGACTTAGATTTAAGAGATACTTCTGAGAGAATGTTAATAAAATACAGAGAGACTATTGTGAAGTAACAGAGGGAGAAAAGAGTAAAAGATGAAGCCCATGAATTTGGCTAAGTTACTGGGTATGTAAGTTAGCAATGAACGAAAATATTTAGAGAATAAAGGATAATGAGTTTGATCTTGACAATTTGGAGTTTAAGTATCTGTTGTCATCTCAAAATGAGGATGTCTAGATAACCAGTAGGTACTGGACACATTAGGAATTAGATTTCATGTGAAGAGCAACACGGTCTGCATTGACTCAATAAGTATTATTTTGTGTGGTTAATTAATAGATTTTGCAAGGGTAAATAAATTCACTTCATCAGATCATAGAGAGTGAAAAAGGAAAAACCATGTAAACCTTGAAAATGTCTATATCTATATTTAGGTTCACCACTGTCTCCTACCAATGGCAATTGTTGATCAGTGTATTTGGCAAAAATAAATTAAAGAGTGAATAATTTTATCAAGTTACTGTATGAACTTACTTTCCCAATAAAACATTTACAGAAATTTTTCTGGCTAAGTTAAATATGTAAAATTTAATGCTATTAGTGAGTTTAGTCAAATGCCACCAGACAATATATAATTTATCACTTGGTTTTACTTAGAAACATAGTTAATTAACTGTCCCTTAATTATCAATGTGTCTAGATTTGATATGGATGAAAGTATGTTCTAATGAGATAGAAAAGACACATCAACGTGTAACCAAAACAGTTAGAGGTTACATTTTCAACTTTGTTGCCTATATTTTGGAAGGTGATCATTGGTCAAATGATGAGGATTTCTCTTTAGGAGAGCTATCCCTTTTTTATCCAGACATTTTCAACTGGCTCAAATAATGAGCAGAATAAACTATCGTATAGGTCCCTGAAGGAACAGAAAAAAATTAAAATATATGGATATAATGCAAATATATCTACACTATGCAAATGATGTGGTGAAAAATAAAATATTTCCCTTAGAAACATTTAGTTAACTTCTGTGTCCCATATCTACAAATCTAATAGTGAAAGGCAGCTCTACTCATGCAAGCCTCCTGAAGAAACGCCAATGAAAAAAGTAATAGCTTTGTAACCCTTAGTCAGAAAAGAACTTGCAAACAGAAAGCTACAAGGTAAATTTCACTTGATGACCCTGGGTTGTGTTTGTCTTCTGTTACACCAAATCAAGAAAAGTGTTGCCAAAAGAGCATTTGGGGTAAGGAAAAAACAAAAAACAAAAATAACCTACAGACATTCTTGCCAAAAATCTAATTTCTAATACTAGTCTCTACAGTGAACAATTGTTGGAAACTTGTGATTTATTGATTCAATTACAATTAATCAGAGCTTCCCTGGTGGCACAGTGGTTGAGAATCTGCCTGCTAATGCAGGGGACACGGGTTCGAGCCCTGGTCTAGGAAGATCCCACATGCTGTGGAGCATCTGGGCCCGTGTGCCACAACTACTGAGCCTGCACGTCTGGAGCTTGTGCTCCGCAACAAGAGAGGCCGCGACAGTGAGAGGCCCGCGCACCGCGATGAAGAGTGGCTCCCGCTCACCGCAACTAGAGAAAGCCCTCGCACAGAAACGAAGACCCAACACAGCCAAAAATAAATAAATAAATAAATATTGATTCAATTACAATTAATTTAGTAGCAGTAACCTCTGAACCATTTGACTGAATTGAGGTAAAGGCCATAATACAAGTGTCTTATTTTATTTCATACTTGCCAAGCTTCAAATTTGCTTTGCATTTGATGCAGATAGAATGGAAGTGTACTATTATGGAATACTTTAACATAAGAATAACAGAAAAGTATACCAACCATTTAAAAAGCAAAAAAGACTGTCTCTAGGTCTATCCACATCTCTGCAAATGGCACTATTCATTCCTTTTTAGAAAAACAAATATCATATATAATATTGCTTATATGTGGAATCTAGAAAAATGGTACAGATGAACTCATCTGCAAAGCAGAAATACAGATACAGATGAAGAGAACAAACTTATACCAAGGGGGGAAGAGGGGGTGTGATGGATTGGGAGATTGGGATTAACATATATACACTACCATGTATAAAATAGATAACTAATGAGAACCTACTGTATGGCACAGTGAATTTTGCTCAGTGCTCTGTGGTGACCTAAATGGGAAGGAAATCTAAAAAAGAGGTGATATGTGTATGCATATGGCTGACTCACTTTGCTGTACAGTAGAAACTAACACAACACAGTAAAGCAATTACACTCCAAAAAATTAAACAAAAGCAAAAGAGCATCCCATTGTAGTATAATTTAGTCATGTGTTCCATCATCAAATTTCAATGAGTTACTGCACTCAATCTATTCTCTTTTTGAGCTTTGTTATATTTCATCAGGATGGGGAATAGCTTGGAGAACTTATGCAGGTAGAAAGGTTAGTCCTCAAAACTCATATCTTTCAGAAGAAGATGTGGAGGGAGCTACTGCTGATTAAAATTACACCAGTATTAACTGCAAAGATAGATTGATAGATGCATTCATTTTTGTATAAACAGAGAAAGAGTGAACATACCCTATTGTGAACAATTCCACTCCTGAATATACTTTACAGATAGGTGTGCTTAGGTGTACCAGGAAACATATACAAGAAAGATCATAGGGTAAACTGTTCAATGACAGTTAAATAATGTGTGCTATAATCACCAATGGCATATTTTGCAGCAATAAACATGACTGAAAGAGTTACATACAATTATATTGATTATTTTTATGGAATAAAGTTTAAAAAATAAGGGAGACATACAACATAATATATGCTCTATGATCCCATTTATATACAATTTAAAAACTGAGAATACTTAGAAAAATTTGTCTCCCCCCAAAATTCATATGTTGAAATCCTAATGCCAAATGTGATGGTATTTAGGGATAGGGCCTATGGAAGGTAATTAAGTCATGGGAGTAGAGCCCTCAAGATGAGATTAGTGCCCTTGCAAGCAGCACTCTCTGCCAAGTGAGAATGCAATGGGAAGACAGCTGTCTGCAAACCAGGAAATGGGCTGTCACCAAGAACCGAATCTGCCAGCACCTCGATTGTGGACCTCCCAGCCTCCAGAACTGTGAGAAACAAATGTTTCTTATTGAAGCTACTCAGTCTATGGTAATTTGTTACAGCAGCCTGAGCAGACTGATACAGTACCCTAAAATGAAAGGCAAGAAGAATTGCAATAAAGTCAGTTAGGGGAGTTAATTTTAGAGGAGAGGCTAATTATTAGGAGGAGACACACTGGGGGAGAGGTTTTGTGCTGTTGACAGTATTTCATTCCTTGATCTTATATAGTTGAACATTTTTTGATAACTGGTTAAGCAACACATTATGGTTTTATGTATTCATCATGTGTTGTACTTCACAATAAATCTGGTTAAAAACAAAAAGAAAGATCAAAAAGACAATAAGAAAATAAATAATTTTAAGATACTATATACAGGGAGAAAGTAAATTCAAGGAAGGTTACACTCAAATATGATAAAGTAGAACTGAAAATGATCTGTGTGTGTTTTTCATCTATCAGGAGGTTTGTCTTCCCAGGTTGTGCTCAGTCTATTGCTTTGCATATAAGCTAGTTAGCTGAAATATAATGCATGCTACAACTACCAGGATGCTAAATACAGAGTCCTTGTAAGATACATGGCTGGCAAATCTAAAACAAATGAGTTACTTTTATTACATTAGTGAGAAAAAAATTTTTAAACTATAATAGGATGGTAAAGGGAATCAATCAGAAGAGAAAATGCCTGCTTTAAAAAAATTAACAATAAAGTTGAGTCAAAACTAATTAATGGGGCTTCCCTGGTGGTGCAGTGGTTGAGTCTGCCTGCCAATGCAGGGGACACGGGTTCGAGCCCTGGTCTGGGAGGATCCCACATGCCGCGGAGCAACTAGGCCCGTGAGCCACAATTACTGAGCCTGCACGTCTGGAGCCTGTGCTCCGCAACAAGAGAGGCCGCGATAGTGAGAGGCCCGCGCACCGTGATGAAGAGTGGCCCCCACTTGCCGCAACTAGAGAAAGCCCTAGCACAGAAACGAAGACCCAACACAGCCAAAAATAAATATAAAAATAAATAAAATAAAATAAATAAATAAAAATGCAATAAAATTTTTTTAAAAACGAAAACTAATTAATGTAGTTTACCTCTAAAATTAAGAATTATAATTCCCTTAATTTACAATGTTTAAAGATTTATGAGAACTTTCTAAGAATCTAATTATGTTCAAATACCATGATACATGTTTTTGCTAATACAGATTATTAATATCACGGATGTCACATGGTTAGCACTTCTTGCATATCTGAATAGAGAGGGAAAAATGTTGCGGGTTGATGTTTTACTAGTATGTTTTTTTATTTCTTGTTATGAGAAAAGTAATTTCTTGATTTCTTAGTGTTCAGATTTATTTCTATTGTATGAGACAATTTACCAAATTAATTCCTAGAATGACTCTGAATAATGTGGCCATGTAAACAATTTGCCTCCTTCTTTATTTCTTGTGCAGTATTAAACTTACCAGTTAAGTAGAGTTTCTAAATAGTATGTATACATGAAACTGCTTAGTGACTTGTGACAGAAAAAGTATGATTAGGGAGAAAGCCAATGAGGTGTTTGTCGCCATAGCTAAAGTGAAGTGAAGAGTTTAGGTAATCACTTGCTTAATTCAAGCATTAAAACTGTTTTTGCTTCAATTGCCTAGATAATCAAAATCAAACTGCTGGGAATTTTGCCTAAATTTTCTTAACACTTTGTTCCATTTTTAAGTGGATTTGGCCATAGAAATGTAACTTCAGAATTTTGTAGTGTTATTATTTATAGGGAAATCAATGTAACTTGCTACTCTCATCACTCAAATGTTTGGGTAACTCTGGATTAAAGGCAAAAATGAAGAGTTTCCAAACTTTGTTTTGAATTACTCAGGTTATCTTCTGTTCTTTGCCTCTACCACTTGTTCCTCCTTTGTTCTTTTCCTTGTTTCTTATCTCTTTTATTTTCAATATGCACATACACGCAAACACATACACGTTTGTGTACTACCTAACTCTTTCCAAAATATTTAAGTCATTAATGTGTACATTATATTATATTTGAAGGTATGCATAGCTTAGTGAAAACTGCAAGTTTAGTGACAAATTCCCTGAAGAATCAAGAAGTATTAGAAGTCAGAGCTGGAGTTACTCAAGAGGAGAAGGACAAGCAACTTTCAAAGAACATCATGATATGTTCAAGCATATCATGTAAGACTATCATTGTGAACAGAATATAGTGATGATTGTAGTACAGGGGTAGACAGAATACAAAGTAGAATGTCAAGAGATGGTCATAGATAAAAGTAGAGGCTTGAGAAGGAGCTGTGTGGACCTCCTGGTCTGTTCAATAGATCACTACCAAACTTCTTTATGTGGGAAAGGGATATAACCAGAGATTTGAGAGGATCACACAGGCATCACGGAAAATGGACTAATGTAGAGAGAAAAGAGTCACAAGGAGATCAATTAGAAGATGGTTATAATAGCCCAGGCTTGAAATAAGGGAATAGCAATAGGTACAGGGCAGAGAGTGAAGATTTTTGGAATAATTCTGAAGGATAATAGACAGAAATTGTAATGTATTGGTTATAGATCATCTAGGGAAAGCATATATATATTAGCAAGAAGAGAAGCAGAGCAAGAGCAAAATTATTGGAATCAGAAAATTATAAGGAGGCAACAATGGCGGAAACACTAATGACCTAAACTGCCAATAAACAGGGAAGAGAACCATAGGGAAATTAGTCTTCGTCCATGAATCTTTTCTTCAAAATGTATGCATGATTAAAATTATACTGTTCAGTAATTATTACTCAACATTTTTGCTTGCTTCAACTGAGAACTATCAAGTGAATGGGTCAAATATTTAAATGTGCAATAAAACCTAAAAAAGGCAAATTGCTAATAGTCTTAAATATATCAATTAGATATTAACATTTATTTCCTAGTCACGTTTATTGGAATTTCCTGGGAAAACTAACCACAATTATTTTTTTTGATTTATGGAAAAGTTTTTGCAGCATTTTGGTGTAAATGTATATACTTTTCCAAAATCAAGAATTTTGAAAATTAGAGTTATCAAAGGAAATGAGAACTTTTCCTCCAGGCAAACTTCTAATCTTTTACATCTCAGTACAAGTGTAACATTTGTTGTGAATACTATCTGATATCCATCTGTACTTTTGTACTTATATGGTTCCACTTTTTTTTCTCTACTATAATGCTCATTACATGGTAGTATTATTCTGCACATCTATCTTGGCATCCTTTAAAACCAGCACAGTGTCTGGTACTTATATAATATAGGGAATAGCTAAAATATTTTTTAAAAACATACTAACAGTTTTGCCAGACTAGTGACGGCTCTTAGATAGTATACTATCAAAAACAGTACCCAAGTCAAAAAAAAGAAAAGAAAAAATTGCTATCTCTAGCCTTCCTAATAAATTGTTTTTTTAAATTATTTTGAATTTATGGTCTTTAAATAATTTGTTTTTCAAAATGTATTTGATAATCAGAATGAGAGTGTGGCTTGCCTAGTAACTCAGTAGTTACTAGGTCCTTGGGGGACTTCAATATCCAAGTTAATTCTAGACTTAATATAGTTATTACCTCATAAACAGGAAGCACTTACCCACCCCCATTATCATTTAATTCCTATGGTACCTGTACTGAAAAGGTTTCAATTATAAATAAAAGTTGCTGCTGATCAAAGCACAAACAACTTTGCTGACAAAAATTCAATAACAAAATGAGTGAACCAATTGCTAGCATAATTTCCCTAAGGAGCAATCCTTCCCATGAAGCTAGCCAAAGAGTTCATGTCTTTTTCATGTTGCACCTATATTACATAGAAGAATATTGATTTCTATATTAACTCTCAGAGAGCCTGACCTCCTTATACCAGTGCATGTGTATTTCCATCTGAAGTGCCACTGAGAGGGGCTGTGCACTTGAATCATTTTCCCCACTACCCTTGGGCTCTCCTTGAGAATAAACACACATACATATTTATGACATGGTTTCATTTATTTAGGAATCAAAAATAGTTGCATGATAAAAGCAATGAGGTATTTTAAAATGAATAGCAAATCTCATCATCCCTAATACGGATGCATGCTGTTAACCCTCAATCCCTAAATTTTTATGGAAGCAGCCTCCTCTCATCACCCTTAGAATAAGATGTTTAACTTTCTGCTTACAGACCTGGATTTAGGAACACAGGATGTAAGAAACACTACATTAAGATGGTCCTGTGACATATTTAGCTCTGAATTCTGACGTTTTGTCTCCGGCAGTTGTACATAGTGGCATATTTTCAGGAAAGTGTGGGAACTGAATCCACCGTTAGCCAGAAATGTGAACTTGGTCATCTTTATATTCAATTCCCTTTCCTCTGTTCTATGGCTCTGTGATTCTGTATGACTACTTCTTCCTGCAATAAGTATGCAACAACACCAGGCTCTCTCTCTAATTCCTTAATCTCATTTAAGTGTTGTATAAATTTAATTTAGTTTGAAAATTAATTAAGGGAAAGTCTTATATGATTTCCTTCACAAAGTTATTTCATCTCAATACAGGCAAATTCTTACTAACAAAATAAACAAGAATGGTTGAATTTCAGTCTTCAGGGGCAATTTTTTTTTGGTGAGCTACTCTCAAACAATTACATGTATTTAGACATATACCCTAATTGCCTCATTGGATCCCATTATCCCCTAGAATATCTCTAACCTTAGAGAGGGCTCAATGTCACTTCTGAATGCTTTCATCTGATGAGGTCAGGGCCAAAAAAATAATCATTTTTATTCACTCAAAATTAACTGATTTAAGACTTTAATTATATCTGCAAAATCCCTCATCTTTGCCATATTTTACTGGCTAGAAGCAAACCACACTCTCACCCACAATCAAGAGGAGGGCATTACACAGAGCAAGAGCACCAGGAGATGGGGATCATGTGGGTCATCTTAGATTAATGCCTACCACAGAGGCACAGTCAACAGAAATTCCCCAAAGATTAGATAAATGGCTCAAGTAAAATAGAGAGTAAAGGACAACTCCTTGATTTTTGCCTGAACAAAAGGAGGGATAATGAGTGATGTTATTTACTGAGATGGGGTGACTAGAAGAAGGAAATAAAATAATTTGCTTTGGACAAGTTACATTTAAAATGTCAATTAGAAATCAAATGGGATATTGAGCAAACCATCTACCACACAAGTATGGAACACAGAGGAGAGTCCAAAAGAAGAGCTAGATTTCAATTTATACTGTTTTATTAAAAAAAAATTATATAAAGCATAAGGTAAAAACAAATCTAAAAATATATACCTCAAAATGATAGACTAAGCACACACACAGAGAAATATATGTGCTTATTGCATTTTTATAAAACTTTCCTCAAATATTACATTCCAGAGTAACTGTAACTCTAAATATGTTAATAACTTTATCCTTTACTTGGAAGTCTCTGGAAGTAAAACCATATTGCCAGCTTCATTATAAATCATACAGACAGTAACTTTCATGTTTACTATTTCACATATATCTCTTTTCATATAATGTTATTGTCTTATTACCCTGTTTATTTCACTTGGTTTTAAGAGTTACAACAATATAATATGCTTAGATGCATATTTAAACACTAAGATTATGAAATTACTAGATTTGATCTGGATGATCTGTTATTCTAGGTGAATAAATTCTTTCTTTTAATTATTTCCTGAGAACTAATAACATGGTGGATGAAATGAGAGAAAAAAAATAATATTTATGTTTGCCTTACCTTTCAGAGAAAGAATTTCTGTAACAAAGATTTCTTTATTTATATTTTACATAATTAAAATGTTCATGCTCAGAGAGCAAATTGGATCCCATTATTAAATTAACCATTATGATGATGTAGAATTGAAAAAGAAGTGTGTACTGCCAGTGAGCATTTCAAATGGCTAAGCTTTGATGACATTCCAGATAGTAAAAACATCAAAGATTAGAGCTATGTGGAAACAATCTATTTCTGGCAAGTGTGCCCCCAATTAATGTGTTCATTTGCAAACTATAAGTAAACATGTTTTATCATAATTTCATTTTTTTGTTCAAAACTGATGTATTGAAATAACAGTCTAGTCAAAACTCAGTCTACTCTGATATTTCCAGTGAATTGAAAGGCTTAGAATATCAATCTCTGAACAGATATGGAAGCCATATGGCTATCACATAAGGAATTTTAAATTTTAAAGTATGAGCATGACTTTGCTAAAATTTCCCAGGAACTCTGCTCTGTGTGTACATGACTGATCTGAAATTACTCTCATCTTTTCTAAGGATTTTAGTATTTCATTCAGCAGATTGGCCTGAGACAGAAACAGACAAAGTAATAAGTCCCTACCTTTTCTGAGCTTCAGTAAAGCAGGAGAGAAGGGAAAATGGAGTGATTTTTAAGTACATTTTTTAACCCCAAAGTTAAAATCATATTGCAAGTACAATAATATTCCCAGACTCATTCTAACCATACAGATTATAATACATATTTATGTGTGCCATAACTTATTAAATTATACTTTTCTCCATATCTTACTTATATACCTCTCAAAATAAAGTTTCCAAACTATTTATCTTTCCCATCTAACTGTGGCTAATACACAGTATAGAACATTTTCTCTATTATTGCTAAATATTCTATAAGGTAAAAATTTTAATATTTTTCCTAACACCCACTCATAGTAAATATTTCTTAGTGCCAGTTCTTTGAAAAAGTATGTAATTAAATACTGTTAAATTCACCAGCCTGGTAGAAAAAAAAAAAAAAAATCAAGTATGCTGTTGCCACTTTATTTAGATTTATTTATATACTTTTCTTTGTAAAGCACCTCAATAATTTAATGCATGTATTTCTTTGTTTAGGCCAGTAGTTTGCTGCTCATAAGTATTTGATAAGCATCTAATCTCTTATGCTTCTCCAGAATTTAGTTAAAACATCAATGTTGTTAAGATTAGAGTGAAGCTGAGATATAAATATTCATTAGAGACTAAGCATTTTCTTAGAGATGAAATCCCCCTAAGCGTGATAGCACTGCAACAATGTGGCTCTAGTCATATAAATAATGTATTTTTATGTTTTCTAGAATCTATGCAACATATTGATATATATATGGCTTCATCACTAAGGGGCAGCCACTTTTCTGATTAAAAGGACAGGATCACTAAAAAAAAAAAGTCTTTTTGCAAAATGTTAAAGCATAGTAATAACAAATTCTGTTGAAAAAAATCATCATGTAATGAAACTTCTTCCTGACATTATTGCCTAAGTGATTAAGGAAAAGAGAAATTTTAATGCCATTTACTACTTTAACACTCATAAAAAAACTTTGTATCTGCTTTAAAAAATTAAATAATCGCTCATACATTTGAGTTTTCCACACAAATCTACATGTAATGACTATTCTGGGCCATTATAATTAAGACAATGCTTTAATTTTGAAATTCTATATGGAATAATTATGAATGGCTCTTTTAGATAATATTCTTGCAAAAAACCAAACTTATTTCACTGAGTCATACTGTTTTACTTTCAAACTTGCCCTGATGACAACAAGGCCATGTCTGCATCCCTAAATACATGGCCTTGCCTCCATTGTCTTTAATCACATTCCAATGAATTTTTCTTCCAGTCTTCCCACTGATACCTCGGACAGATCTCATAGCTATCCAGATGCTTTCTACTACACAAACTCTCCTATATTTAGCTCTTAAAAACCAAAGACAAGGCTACATTCAAATTCTAATTTTGCATATACTGGTTTAAATGTCTGCAGTCTGCCTAACTCAACTGTGAACCACATGTCTGGGGGCTAGAAGGGAGGAGGGAGAAAAGGTGATGGAGAGAGTAGTTTTTTTCTTACTCCAACGTAAATTTTATCAGATTAAACTTTCCACATCTCCCAGTCCTCTGCCATAACTCCAGTTCCCTTATTTCCTTCTTGTGCCTGGCAAGTTCCACATCCCTTGGCAGCAGTGCAAGCCATTTTCATTGCCCTTTCTCCAGTTTCTATTGGCTCTCCTGACATAGAAATGTGTACAAGCAGAAGGGGAAGGTTTCCTTGCCATGGATGACAGGGATGGTGGGTTTGGGTATGGTCAGGTGCTTTACTCCAGCATGTGCCTGTTTACCCAACAAATATTTAAAATTAAATATACTCCTTTTATTAAGTATGAATTTATTTTATAAAATAATTTTTCTATAATAGTTTTTAACTACTAATAATATTTATGCTATTTCTTCAGAATGAATACATTGACATTATGATAAGTAAGAATTTACCTCTTCCTTCCATGAATTAAATTGCAAAATATTACAGTAACTGAGAAATAATGGTTCAATGCTCCAGTTACTGTTAATTCTCAGCATTCCCTGACCAGAGAGAATTTTAGATCTCCCTGTTATATCTGTGAATCAGATAGCTAAAATAGCTTCAGGGACCCTACAGGAAAGTAGATGAAGCAGGTTAGCTAAGAGCCAATAGGGAGGGATAAGAATTTGTCCAAAAGAGAGTATATGTTCTACAGGAAAAAAACATAACAAATAAACAATAATACAGCCCCATATCCACCCCCCGAAAAAAACACAAATAAATAAACACGTGTATACATCAATTGAATTTATCTCTCTACTGTCATTTTGTGACCACAGTCTTAAAGCTGTAATGCAAATCAGGCATAACTTTTTTTCTAGTACTTATATGGTTTCAAATATTTACATTTATATGACTGATCTATGTGGACATCTTCACAATACATGGTGTGATATATAAATATATTGCTATCTTCTTGGTTTTCTCAATTCAGTTTATTAAGACTTTCATCTTTTCACCAGTGATTTGAGAGGCCACATTTGTCATATGCAAAATTTGGTGTATTGCTTAGCTTTCAATTCAGGTCCAATGGTAATATGACCATTCAGGCATCAAAACCGTACTATTTTAATTAAAGCAACTTTATCATATATTTTAATATATGACAGAGCTTTCTCCCCTTCCCTAATTTATCTCCATTTTCAATGTTTTTATGTCTGTCCTACTCATTTATTTATCCATATAAAAATTAAAATTAACTTGTCTAGCTAGAAAAAACTGTTGGCATTTTTAGTTGGATGATATTAAATTTATATACAAATAGGGAGAAATGATATTGCTTTGAAGTTGAGTATGAACTAATGTGAAAGGATAGAAACTGAGAAATACTGACACAAGGGCAGTTTACACCTACTCACAGGACCTATTCTACAGACCTTTGAGCAGGTGCTCACAAGAATGTTGGGTACAAAGTGGCCTCTGTTGGGGTGCAGGCCTAGAGAAGTATACTGCCACTGCTGCAGGAAAGACACAAAGTTCCCCTTAGACACTTCCACCCACAGAAAATAAGCCTTAAGCTCTGGAGGAAAATTAATGAAGTCCACACTGCCAGTATGCAGAGGATGACTCTTGGCAGTGGGAGAAGGGTAATAGAAAGAAATCCACCATCCCTGTGGGTAAAATGTGACAAGCATACTACACCGAATACTATTATAAGCTTCCAAACTTTGGAAGGACTAGCAGGAAATTCTCTACATAAACTCATTAAAGATACAAGGCAGAGTTTGGCTACCATGGGAAAGAGAGGCATGATCACTGTGAAAGCTGCATCTTTGAGACCTTAGGGACAAGAGCCTGCCTAGCTCTGAGACTGATCAAGATAATAGACAACATAGCTTGTCTACCACCACCAAGCCAGGAAACACCAGGAAAAAGAAATAGGAGACTGCACTGGAGAAGGGGCAAGAGGATTAAGAGAGACTTTCTCTGAAGTGCAGGTGCACAGAATAGGCTGAAAACTGAGGAGCAAGCAGAAACACGGAGAAAAACCCTCCATCACCCCAGCTGCAAGAGAAATGTAAAGCCATTTGTGCACTAAAGTTAACCATAACCACTACAAAATCCAAACCTGGCTTAATCCATGACTAGATAAGTAAATCAAACCCCACACTAGCAGCGTAGTATAAAAGAAGATGTGGCATTCCCTGGCAAGAATAAAAAATTATCACACATACGTAACCACTGTCAACAATGACAGAAGCTGACTCATAGCAGACCCAGATGTTTGAGCTATCAGGTAAGGAATTTAAAATAACTATGATTAACATGTTAAAGGGTCTAATGGAAAAGGTACACAACATTCATGAACAGATGGGGAATTTCAATAGAGATGGAGACTGTAAGATAAAGTCAAATTTTTCTAGTCACTTCAACTAACTTATGCCTAAGGATTTTACTATTTGCACTGGGCCTTGTACTTTAGTCAGATTAATTAGCCTGGCTTTGTTATTAAGTGTTTACCACACATTTGTAACTTGGTCTTAGATTGATCTTCATCTTGAGATCTAAACATCATTTTATCAATATAATTAATAATAAATACAATCTCAGTCTTTTTTTTTTCCTGTGTTGTGACAACAAACAGGATAATTCGAAATCCCTGTGAAAGAACAATAAATGTGTTATGGAATCTGTCCCACATGAATGCAAAATGATATTAGCTTTTTTTTGAGATAGGTATTAAAAGAATGTATCAGCCCATTAATCACAGAATAACAATCTCCTTCAGCTTCTCTCACAGTTTGCATCAACTGACACTCTTGGATGTATGATATTATTCAGTCCTGTATAGTGTACAATTAATCTCTAGGATCAGCCAGTTTTTCTCTTAGGCCGTATTAAACTATAGATAAAAAATTTATGAGTATGAATACACCTGCCTCTAACATATTCTTAACTAAAGTTGAAATTTCTTGCTGTCAGGAATCTCAGAATAGTTTAAATTAACCAGCCTAATGTGTTTAGGTAATTGCAAATATTCTCATCTAGCATAAACAATTAAATAAAGATGAAAAGAATATTTTCAGCTCATCCAGATTCACAAGGTTTGGTTAAGGAAGAGTCTCCCCTTAAGATTCATATAATTTTGATGATACTTTCTGGTAAAGATGATGCAATAACCACACATATTAGCAAAAAATCTCTACTGAATGCTTTCTACCTTAGATAGTAACAAGGAAATGAAGTTGGTTCCTGCCATTTCTCATCATGACTGTACAGAACTGTATATGGCATTAGAAAAGGAATAAATATAAAACCAAACCAAAAAATTTTTAAAAGAAGTAAAATTGTATTTATTTAAAAAAGACATAATTATCTATATACAAAATCTAAGTAATCTACAAAGAGCTAACAGACTAAGTTTAATAAGTTTGCTAATTATAAGGTTTTTATAAAAATAAATTGTATTGCTATATTATAGCAATGAATGAAAAGAAATTGAAATAAACATATTAAGTACAGTCACATTAAGTACTTAGGATAAATTTGGAAAGATGGACAAAACTTGTATACTGAAACCTCTCAAAAATTGCTGAGAGAAATTAAAGACAACCTAGATGAATGGAGTGGTATATGATGCACACTGAGTAGAAGAGTCAATATTGTGATTTTGTTAATTCTCCCAAAATTCATTGCAATTCTGATTAAAACCTTAGTAGGTTTTTTGGTAAAAAAAAAAAAAAAATAGCAAGCTGGTCCTACAGTTTATATGAAAAGATAAAGATTCTAGGATAGTCAAAAGAAGAACAGAATTGGAGGACTTTTACAACCTGATTTCAGAATTATGATAAAGTTACAGTAAGCAAGACAGTGTCGTATTGGCATAAAGAAAAATATATAGAAAAATGAAAAATAGTGTAGAGAGTATATAAATAGATTCACACACATAAGTTCAACAGATTTGGAAAAAGTGCCATGACAATTTAATGAGGAAAGGATAATGTTTTCAACAAGTGGTGCTAGAATAATTGGGCAAAGCCATTGCAATTCTCCTGCATTGCTTGTGGAAGCATAAAATAGTACAATTACATTCTACCCCTAGGTGTTTGCACAAGATAAATGAATATCTATGGCCATACAAAGACTTACACTTGAATGTTTATATACAAAATTGAAAACAAACTAAATGCTCATAAGAAAATGAACAGGTAACAATGAGATACCACTTAGCCTTAAAGGAGCAAGCAATGGGCAAATGTGACATGAATGAATCTTAAACCAGTAATATCAGATGAATGATGCCTGTCAAAAAAAACCCCCAAACACTACATGTTATTTGATTCCATTTATATAAAATTCTAGAAATTATAAACTAATCCACTGTGACACAAAAAGACTAGTGGCCCCTGAGATGGAGAAGTGTATGGATTACAAAAGGGCATAAAGAAACTCTTGTGGACAATGTATTTATTGTCTTCATTGTGGTGATAATTTCCCAGGTTTATACAAATGTCAAACTCATAAAAATATATACTTTATATATGTACAGTTTCTTTTATATCAATTATACTTTTTAAAAGTGGAAAAAATAAAGCTTATCCCGGTCACTCTCTTCCAAACAACAGTCCTAGAGGAATTATAGCTCTAATATGAAAGGTAAAACCATTCAGCTTCTAAAAGAGAATATATTTATAACCTTGTGTAGGAAAATATTTCTTAAACAAGAGCACAAATATTGCTTACCATAAATAAAGATACTAATAAATTGACCAGGGCATCAAAAGCTACCATTGAGAAAGAGAAAAGTCAATTCAGAAAATAAGAGAAGACATTTGCATAATATTTGACCAACAAAAAACTATTATCCAAATAAAATAAACCCCAAAATATCTATAAGAAAAAGACAGATAACTCAATAGGATAATAGAGGAAAGTTTTGAACAAGCACTTCAAAGGACAGAATATGTAAATGATTAATAAAGTTATGAAAAGATACTGAAACCAATAAAATCACACTGTGAAACCAGTCCATATGTACCAATAAACATGCAGCAAAATGGCCCAAAAATGTCTGAAGGCCAAGTTTTAGCAAAAGCAGTAGAAACTCAAACACTCCTGATCAGAGTGTAAATTGCTACAAATATCATGGAAAACTCTGGCATTTTTCACTGAGTTAAAAGATATTCATATACTGTCACCCAATAATTTTATTCCTGGAGATATATTCAACAAAATCACAGACACATATATATCAAAGGACATGTATAGATTCTTCATAATGGCATGCTTCATAATAATTAAACACTGGTAAAAACCCAAATATCCATCAATAGTAGGATGGATATATAAATAATGATATTTTCACACAATGTAATATTACATATCTACAGTAAGGACTACTATCTATACATGAGCTACACATGTAAAACATAGGTGGATCTCACCAACATAATTTTGTGCAAAGAAATCAGACACAAAGAATACAAACTGTGTGATTCTATACATATAAAGAGACAATCCTGGCAAAACTAATCTACAGTGATATAAGATTATGCTTATTACATATATACGCATATATATGTATGTAACATTGCTTTTATTATATTACTTACAATTATAGGATGGAAGAAGGGTTAATGATTGAGAGAGGTCATATCAGGAGACTGACAGTTCATTTTTTGTCTTAGGTTTTAGTTTTTCTATATGTGCATTATATTCAACAACATGATAAATAAACCAAAAAACTACAAAGAGGGATATAAAATTTTAAACAGGTATGATAATTTGGAAGATATCAGGAACAGAACAACCTACAAAGATGTGCCTATTTTATTTTATTTCATTTTATTTTTTGAGACAGCCTCAGGAGAAAGAAATCAGGATAAGAAGAGACGGAAGTGATTCCTACAATGAAAGTAGCACAGGGAAATCAACTTGAGTGTATTATGAGCCAAATACCCCACGGACCTGAGATTAGTTGGTTAGTCTTCTGTGGGAACATTTCTCACTCCCATTTGCAAAGAGGCGAAGAGAAATTTCAGCAGCAAATGTATTTTTACTCTGAGCACAAGTGCAAGATATCTGAAATTTTCATGCTTATTTTCTCTTTCCTGCTCTCCCTGATATTCACCACCTCTCTTCCCATACCTTTATTTTTCCTTTTAAAATTATAGATCGTTACACTGCGTTATGTCCTTCAATTTTGAAAGTGATATACATTGACCTCTTTGCTTCAATCATTATGGATTGAGTTGTACCATTATACCAGGCGAAGTTTATTCTTTATTCCAGATATGCTTACCTGCCACCCTGCCAAGTTTTAGCCAATTGCATTATTTCTAGGTCAAAATAATCCTTCCTTTGGCTTATGCCATCACAGTAGTTGAAAAACCCCAGCTGCCTTCTGTGTTGCTGCAGCCGCCACAGAACTAGAAGCCCTCACACATAGGGCTGGCTGACACGAGAGACTGCCTCTGCTTTCTGCCTGACCATACTGCACGCACAGCAGATCTCTTCTTCAGCGGGTGCCTGGAAGGGCTGTGCAACAGAACACAGAAGTGTCAGGGAGGTAATGTCTCTTGGAGTGACTCTGAGCAAGTGAGAAGGGAATCTAGGACCATCCAGAAACTCGATGGTGCCATAATGCACCTCTGGAGACCCGGTACTTGGCTGAGAAGGCTGATGTGTTTATTGTGAAGCTGTAGCCAGCTGGTTAACACACCACATTATTTTTGCTCTTCCCTGCTTTTCCAATTTTTCAGTCCATTTTTCTTGGGATTGCATCCCTCCAATAAAGCATCATGATGAAAGCTTTGGTTTCAGGGCCTGTGTTTTCAGGGAGCCCAGTTTAAGTCAGTCATTCATACCATTTTTCTGTAGCCTCTCTTCTAAACAACAACAAGGTTAATAGGCAGTGGTTGTTATATTAAAATGGAGATTTTCTGTTTTAGAAGTTAATCTATATAGTGATAGACCAGTGACCCATTTTGTTCATTATTACACTAATCATCTGTATGGGTAAGTACGCTAAAGTAAGTTACGAATAAAATGTTAGAAAATAAGATAACTGGAAGAAAAAAAATCCTAGTGCTTGGTAAACAATTATTTTGAAAGAAATGCATGAATAATGAATGCTTTATCTTTTTTTCTTGCTTGTTACATGTTTCCTAGTAGTTTAACATTATTGTTAACTGTAGATTATCATAATCAAACATATTATATTACATAATGTACTATTTTCATATTAAGCACATTTTACTGGAAAAACTTGGGTTAAGGTCTTAAGTAAATGATTTTTATTATACTGTCTTTTTTAAGGTTCTTAGAGCATTAGGAAAATGTGCTGACCCAGGCAGAGGCAGATGACATAGGATCAGTGGCAGCTCACTGGCATTAAGTCATTTATCAAATGCTGACAAATTACTGATAATTTGTATGGTTTACTAGCTGAGCTTAGTGAACTGAAAAGCCAGATCCAAATACACACTGAACTGGAATTGGAAACTTGACTGCTTTCATCAAATCAAAGTCAAGCTGAAACTTTATTTCTGTACATTCAGCTTTGCATTTTCTGTTAAACTGGACAGAACACTTGGTATAATTGTTCTAGATACAAGTCAGGTTTTGCTCTTAGAAACCAAAACTTTACCAAGAGTTTTATGAAGTTGCAGAGGGCTCCAAATTTGCATTTTGAAATGGAATCTTTCTACCAGGATCAAAGTTTAATTGCTTGACACTAGCAAAATTTCACTTGCTTCAGCATAATTTCAAAATATACATCTTAAAATTGTTGTTGCTTTTTTTAATGCATGCTATGTAGTAATATATTTGATATATTACACAATATACTGAAAAAGCTCACACATTTTTACCAATAATCTATTATTTCATATGTGCTATTAGAATGTACCTATATTTTGTATATTGGATCATGTGATACAAACAGATATATATTCTTGAATTCAATAGCTACAACATAAATCTATAGGGATCCTCTCCACATTTAACGGGAGAGCTAAGCTCAAAAATTAGCTTTATTTCTAAAACAAAAATAAAATTAAAAACTATTTATCTATTTCTTGAATTCTACCAAAACTTTCCCCTTTTCATCTTTACTAAGAAAACATATTTAAATTATATATTTTAATATACATTACAATACTTGTAGCTATAGCTATTCTCTCCTATTTATGGACTTTTCTGGAGATATATCTGAAAGCATACTTTAAATCTGAGAGGTATTACATTTTTTAGTATAAATTAATTTTCTGACAGTGATATAACACCTGTGTAATTTGACTCTCTGTTCTCTAGTGTAATAAATATATTGCCTTAACAGTCTTCATTTAGGTCAGCAAGCATATCGTCAAAAATCCAGAAATAGCAAAATTTAAAACACTAGATAAATAAAATAGTATTTCGCGAGGATATATTGTGTACCTAAGAAAAGCTCAAGAACTGGGAACTTTCAAATCCAAACTGATATGAAGCTCAAGGGCATGATGTAACAGTATGGCTTATAACCTGAAAGGTTGGTTGCTTAACCTTTATAATGATTGGTTATTAGAATGGAGTTTTCCAGACAGCAGGGGATTGGTTAAAAGTGATGATCTCATACCATTTTAGGAGGATGACTTAAGATTCTTTTATGATGAATACAAGTATTTCTAAGAAATAAACTAAGTTAAGTTTCACTTACATTCATGAAATAAGCTAGATGTGGTTTTGCTTACATGTCTTAAATGGTTTTGTCTGCTTGGGGGATTCTCAAGCTTGGTCTCAATTTTGGTTTATTTTAACAATATCAAAAGGATTCTTGTTAAAACAGTTTTGAAAACTGAAAATTACTACAATGTCTTTAATTTGTTAATCACTCTTCAAAGGTATTAAAATCATTCATTTGGAATAGAAATTCTTTAAAAAGGTACAATATACCAATTTTTGCATATTGAAAGAGTCACAAAATATTCCAGCTGGCCTTAATCTTCCAAAAATTGCACGTACAGATGTGATGTTGTTTGCTTTATAGGCCCAAAGTGTCTAAAATAAGGCAGTGTTTCCTTTTAAAAAAATTCACATAAACACAGGTCAGATAGAACTTAAGAAGCTTGTCTGACACCCCTTGGCAGGGCACATGCTCTCCATAGCCACACCTGGTCAGTTTTTCACATTGCTATCACTTGCATAGACTCTTAGCATTGTGTCTAGTATTGATTTTCCTTTTACAAAGAGTAAAAGTGGCTGCTATCCTCTCAAATTATTTGTATGTTTGAAATAGTTATAAAACTATTTATAGAAATTGTCCACTTATGAAGTGAAATTTCCTCAACAAAGATCTTTTCTTCCTATGGTTTTAATTTCATCAAGAAATTTAGATTATATATGACTAAACTTGTCCACATTTTTAAAATCATATTTTCCTTGAAAACAGAAGCTTTCTCAAAAAAAGGGTAATATTTATGGCATTAAGAAAAAAAAGTATTATCATGGATAGGTGGGTCCTTTTAGGGCTACTATTTGTCACACAGAATTTTGGCTTGGGTTAAGGAAAAGGCTTTCTTGGAAAAAGGGAAGAATTACAAGATCAGGTTAGCAGCATGAAGATCCCCTAGTTCCTCTACCAACTCATGGAGAGGGGTGCCAGGGCCAGGCCGTCTTTTGGACGTGGTGTGGGTTTCACCTAGTGGGGAAGACACTTTCCCACTGTGAGCTCCCTCAATATGGCAATCAAAGGAACGCTACTTTACATCTGGAGAATACATAGGCAGCTTGACATCAGGCAGTATTGATTTAGGTGGCAGCTGTTTAGAGGAATTGCTGGGAAAGCCATCTGCTCTGTACCTGGAGATTGTGGAACAATCAGGCTATTGGAGCCTGTCTGTGGTTACAAATACCCCTGCCAAGTTGAAGAAGCCCAGAGTGCTGTGGGAAACTAAGCTTGGGCACCAACCCTGCTGTTGGGAGAAGTGAAGCTGGGCTCTCCTATCAACTTGTGGTCTGGGCCACCCAGGATCCTCCCTTAAGGTCATTTTTCAGAAAATCTTGTTCCTTGTAAAGCATATTTTATCTTACTTGATAAACACACAGGCATTTTAAAAAGCTAAACAGACAAAACTAAGCTCTGGAGAGATTTACTAAGTACATTTTAATTAATATATTTTGACCTTTACAAAATAGCTGATGATTCAAAACAAGATTTAAAAAAAAAGAAAGAGTATCTTTTGAAGTGTGATAAGCTCAGCCTTAGCTAGTTGCTTTAGAAATACTTTAGAAATAAAGGGAAATAATACAGTTTATGGGAGTTGTTCATTAATTTTGTTAGTTTTGTGAATGAATGATACTATCGCAAAAAAAAAATTTTTTTTAAAGAAGGTTGTTACAGAAAAATTTAGGGAAATTTTAATTTCCAGAAAAATTTTCAATGATTTTTGCATTTAGCTTAAAATATCCCAAAGACATTAATATTTTCAACAACTACTGGGATTTAAGATATAAGGAAGAAATAACTGTGGCATCATTGGATTAAAATACTACTCATTAAATCAGGATTTATGTCTTCACCACATGCCCCTCAAAAAAGAAATATGTAAACCCATATAGTCATCTGTTACCCTGGTACATGGTGCTCAAGGTCATTAGGGTCATTGTACTCTTTTAAGTCTACAGAATCATCCTTTAGATCCATGACAAAATGCTGAATTATCTTCATGCTCCAAAACTTTACATTTTCAATAGATGAAGAGAATGGTTATCTTTGAATTCCAGAATTCAAATTATTTATCTTTGAAACCAAGAGATATAAGAGAAGACGTTCAACACCTTAGCAACTTGGTAGCTTATGATTTGATTTTGCAACTAACCCTTGACTTGGTTTATAGGCAGGTTTTTAATAAACAATCCAAGTGGCATTAAAATGAAGACATAGAGAATAAATGATTACAGTGTAATTTTGTAGTCCATTTTGTAGGGAATTGCTAGTTTATCTATATATTTTAATTTGATGTATCAAACATTTGAATTATAAATTCACCTATTGTTAAAAGAGATACTCTCTTTGAAATAGGTTTAGTTTAGTTTTGGTTTTTTAATATCCCTTGCCTAAAGCTGTATACCAGCTCCTGCAAAACAACAGCTGTTTTACCCGTGGGCTTCTATATAAAATCCATGAGAAATGAAAGAGCCCTGGCATTTGGGCAGAGTTCAGGCCAAATATATTTACATGACAAGGACTCTTACTCTGTTCCTGTTGACACCAACCCTGCAGAGGCACAATTCAGTCACATTCCCTTACATAGAGCATTCCTGTTTGTAGCATATCAAAGTCTGTGTGTGGTCGGAGTATTTCCAGGAACTGAAGCCACACGTCCTGCAACCTGCTGCTTCAATAACTGCCAATATTTTGCAATAAGCAGAAAGTTCCAGGTGCAAACCCACATTACATTACTAATTTTATATCAACCAGATGGAAAAAAAAAATCTAAAACTCTTCCAACTACCTTTCATATGTGACCCAGCAATGGCATTTGTTCCCTGAATATCCAAGTTTACCTCAAGAGAATATATATATTTAAAATTTCTATCTCAGGTAAACATATAAAAGTCTGTATTAGCTCATAAAAAGCAAATCCAAGATAAGAAGCTTAGTCTATTACAGAATATTTAACCAAGTCAGACACTCTACTTTTTAACTGTTAGTAAAAACTTTTCAATATCTTCTGTGGAACTAAAAACGATAGTTCCACAGAAACTATCCACAGATAGTCTCTGGGCAGCTATTAACAATTTTTTGTTGAAGTAGTTAAAACCCATCAAAGGGTGAAAAAAAATCGTGAAACATCTAACTTCTGGAAGCCTCATCTATAGCTTGAAAATCAGGCACCCAAAATATTCTAAGTAGTGGATTTCAAGTCAGTTTTGGAATTAAGGATCCACAACATTCTGAGTTTGTTACAGCTAACTTGTAAGTAGTATACAATTTGCAAAGCAATTTCACACATTACCTAATAAAACTACTGTACCAATATCATTAGATATGTATAATTATCTAATGGATTCAAAAATAATGTTCAGAGTGGCTAAGTTTCTCTTCTAAGGTCACAAAGCCAACTAGTAATAAAGAGGATAATAAACCTAAAATTGCAACTCAAAGCTCTTATCTTTGCTTCTTCTTTTTTCACTTTCAGCCGTTACTTTTGAATATTTTCCAGGCAAGATCCAAAAGTCAATTTCTTTAATTTATTGAAAGATATATCATCTCTCCTAGAATTCAAATAAAATAATTCTTTTATCTATAACATTTTTTTCTTGAATTCAGGTGTTTGAAATTTTGTTAACTCCTACTTGATGCCTTTTAAAGTCACAGATTTCTAAACTCTATTCAGTCTCCTTTTAAGGACCTGGCTTGTGCAAAATATCTAGATTAGGATGATTCAGTAGGATTTTCAGGTGCTGCCCTCTCAGTGCACTGCTTCTTTGATCCATATTGCTAATTTCTGTCTCTGATATCATTACTCAGTTATATCACAAATATCTTTTAGAAGTCCATAAAATAATATTTCCAGAGACTTGTCTGGTGATACATTAAACAGGAAGAATGTTAGTGTTCTCCTTGCTAGCCATTTAACTCCCAATAATACTTGTTAATTAACTGTTTAGAGAGACACTTTAAAAAAATTAGGGAAAGATGGGAGTAGCAAGTTTGGTTGGAAAGGTTTTCAATGAGTTAAATAAATCACTATGAACTACCTCCATGTTCCCAAGCTATGGAAGATAGATTATCATACAGATTTCAGAAAACTCTAAGGCTGTCGTGCCTGTTTGCCTTATTGATATCAGAGCACCCGTGTTCTGGCTCGAGTCAGTTTTTCCTGTAGAAGCCTTTAAAAGTGGATTCCCTACTTGAGCACTGGACTTCAAATAGACCTCACTGTCTCAAAGTTCTGCATGACTTTCTCATATAATCATTCTTCCTCTCTTTCACATGTCTCTATATCATGATCTACTTCTGGTGTTGTAAAGTAATTTACTTTTCTTTGTGTGTTTCAAATGTGACCTTTTCTTCCTTTTTCCTTAAAGATTACACTAGAAACATATTCAGCTTTTATTGATGTTAAAGACCACTAACTTTCTTTTGACTCTGCCCTGGTTTTAAAATATTTCCTTTTAATTTCTCTCAGCCTTTCTATCTATCCCTCCTTTCCTCCCTCCCTCCCTCCCTTCCTCCCTCCCTCCCTCCCTCTTTCCCAAGGTGTCTAAATCTGCTGTAGGAAATGGCCTAGTAAAAAATAAGGACTCTAGTTCTGACTCTGCCATGGCTTTTTATTTGAGTTTTAACAAATCACTTCACCTCTGGATATCACATTTCTTCATGTCTATAATAAAGAAAGTATTACCACTTTATTTTAAAAGGTTTTTTTTAAAGAATAACTGATAATTACAATATGCCTACAAAGCATAAGGAAAGTGGTAAATAATAATTATATTTGTGAGCTGTAGATTTGAACAATCCAGGTTACATTTTCAAAATCAAAGCATGATGATTCCATGAAACAATTTCACTATACTGGTGAATAAAATTAACCATGAGAACCCATATTAAGACTGGCAAAATCTCAATATTTCCTTAAGTAATAATATAACAATTGGTTCATTGGCTTGCAGGGGCTCTATAGAGAAGTGGAGGAAAATGAAGGCTTTGGAATTATAATTATTTTCAAATTCCAGTAGACCATTTTCTGTCTGACCTTGGAAACTTGACTTTACTTCTAAATTACAGATTCTTTATCTTTAAAACAAGGAAGGTATCACTTAAATATGAAAGAAAATATGTGAATCATTTCTGATCATTTCTAATAATGTATGCCCATAATATCATGACATATACTTTGCAGAAAAAGAAACACCTCTGATTTTTTAAAAATAAATCTTTCTTATACTGGACTAAAATATTATTCACCTTGAAACATATTATTTCTGAAAGACAACACTCCTTGATTCTTGGACCTCTGTAAAATTTGAAAAGTTACACTTGTATAAATTTTTGATTGTTTTAGTCCTTATTATTCAAAAGCTACATTTTTAAGAGAGAATAACAAGAGATTTTGCACTCATACTAGTTATATACCAGCGTGGTAAATGAAGGTTGGCAGGTTTATAATTAACCTCATCCATCTAGTCAAGGGTTAGTCCTACTTTCTTTAAATACATATGTTGGCAGCCTAACAACCACCACAGCTTGACAGAGTATGCAGCAAATATAAATACTCACAATTTAAAAATTCTCTTATTTAAAAAAGCAGTTAAAAATTAATCTATGGGGGCTTCCCTGGTGGCGCAGTGGTTGAGAATCTGCCTGCCAATGCAGGGGACACGGGTTCGAGCCCTGGTCTGGGAAGATCCCACATGCCGCGGAGCAACTAGGCCCGTGAGCCACAATTACTGAGCCTGCACGTCTGGAGCCTGTGCTCCGCAACAAGAGAGGCCGCGATAGTGAGAGGCCCGCGCACCGCGATGAACAGCGGCCCCCACTTGCCGCAACTAGAGAAAGCCCTCACACAGAAACGAAGACCCAACACAACCATAAATAAATAAATAAAATTAAAAGTATGTGTCACATTAAAAAAAAAATTAATCTATGGAAAAGATGAAATGGGAAATTAATAGAATAAATTTGGAGAGCTGAAACCACTTTTAGCAATCATTCAAATATAAAATAAGTTCAAAATAAAAAACTATAATATTGAACTAAATATAAAAGAGTATTATATTACTAAACATACCATATCCAATGCATCTAACATCAATTTTTTTTAAATGTCTTAAAAAAAGCCAATTTTCTTAGAACATTCTTTATGTGCTAGAACGGTGCTACGTCATTTACCTGCACTACCCATTGAATCTTCATGTGGCTCATTTTTAGGTAAGAAAACTTAACAGAAGATCTAAATAGACATTTCTCCAAAGAAGACATACAGATGGCCAAAAGCACATGTAAAGATGCTCAACATCACTAATTATCAGAGAAATGCAAATCAAAACTACAATGAGGTATCACCTCACACCAGTCAGAATGGCTATCATTAAAAAGTTTACAAACAATAAACGCTGCAGAGGGTGTGGAGAAAAGGGAACCCTCTTGCACTGTTGGTGGGAATGTAATTGATACAGCCACTATGGAGAACAGTATGGAGGTTCCTTGAAAAACTAAAATAGAACTACCTTACGATCCAGCAATCCCACTCCTGGGCACGTATTCAGAGAAAACCATAATTCAAAAAGATAAACGCACCCCAATGTTCTTTGCAGCACTATTTACAATAGCCAAGATATGGAAGGATCCTAAATGTCCATCGACAGAGTAATGGATAAAGAAGATGTGGTACTTATAAATAATAAAATATTACTCAGCCATAAAAAAGAACAAAGTAAGGCCATTTGCAGCAAGGTGGATGGACCTAGAGATTATCACACTAAGTGAAGTAAGTCAGACAGAGAAAGACAAATGTCATATGATATCACTCATATGTGGAATCTAATTTTTAAAATGACACAAATGAACTTATTTACAAAACAGAAACAGACTTACAGATATCAAAATCAAATTTATCGTTACCAAAGGGGAAACGTTGGTAGGAGGCATTAATCAGGAGTTTAGGATTAACATACACACAATACTATATATAAGATAGATAACCAACAAGGACCTACTGTATAGCACAGTGAACTCCACTCAGTATCCTGTGATAACCTATATAAGAATCTGAAAAAAAATGAATATATGTATAACTTTGCTGTATACCTGAAAGTAACACAACATTGTAAATCAACTATACTCCAATAAAATTTTTAAAATTTTAAAAAAGAAATAAATAAAAAGAAAACGGAGGCAGGAGTAGGATAAACTGACCCAGGCTACTGTCCCATGTTACAGAGCTGGTCAGTGGAAGAGCCTGAATTTAAACTCAGGTCCATCTGAATCCATTGCCTGTGTTATATGTGTCATCCATAGACCAAGGTAATTGTAGAATTTGCTTTGAGTGACCTCCCTGTTGCATCTTCTGACTATTAACACCGGCTTACAAGATTTTTGTGGAGCTATAATTTCTGTAGTTTTTATTATGTGAATAATACCTTTGTATAATTTATGTCTTAGGAAATTATGATCGGATTCAAAAACGTTTGCCAAATTACATATTCTTCCTTCACAGCACACCCTTTTGAAAAGTACTGTGTGCCAGTTTGAGCAGTGAGAATTATCATAGACTGCTTCATTTAATCCACAAATTGAATTTAACTATAATTAAGAATTTTAGATTCAGTTTTCTCCTTATTTCATAAAGAAATTTTAAACCATACCCATTACACATCATGTCTCTTAAATTTAGTACAGCGGGTAATCTTTATTTTTAAAAAATAAATGAATATATTTGTTATCATTTGAATCACATGTTTAGCATGACTCTTACTAACTTCTGGATGTGTTCATTAGTCATATGGAAAAGTCATATAAAGTAACATTGACTTTATTATTTCTTACTATAAAATGTAACTCTAGCTCTACACATAATAGCAATATTTATCATATTTGTTCCACTGTAATATTGTCATTGTTTTCAGGAAAGAAAGGATTATAATATACAACTTTGAGCTCAGTGGCCCTTTATATAAGTAGTTTAAGAAACAGTTTGATATATTTGGTCTAAATACACACAGGGACACTTATCAATAGACAGTAATAGTTCAAATTCATGAACAATGAGACGTGCAAACACTATCATTTGTGTCACAATCCATTTTATTTTTTATTTTAGTGTTCAGCTGGGGATGAAGGGTGCAGAGTATACACAACTGATATTATTCTAATAATCCAGCTGTAGGTCTTGTGAAGAATTACAGAGAGGTTCTACTCCTTGAATTTCAGTGACAACAAACAACTTTATTTCTTGGTATGAAATTAACATTTGAATTCTTCTGTCAAAGCTGAATATACGTTTTCCTTGGCCCTGAAAATTATATTGTGTTTAGGAATGAAACATGATGTCTTATGTTTTAGATTTTCTGTATCTAAGTTAATCTTTGCCTTCATAAATTTAGAAATAAAAATTATCATGAGGAAGTCCACGGAAATATGTTAACATCTTGTTTCATGTTCGACCATAAGTAGAAAATTTTCCATTTATTCATAAATAAATGTCTAGTACCATAAATAAGTCATTTTTACTAATATTACGTTTTTTCTAGACCATCCCTGCTTAAAGCACTCAAAAAAACAATTTAATGAAACTATTTTATATATAAAAGCTCCTAAAACATTTAAAATGCACAGACAATGGAAATCCTTGGTTTAAAAGGGGCCAAAAAAATTTCCCTTTGGACAAATAAGAGTGTAAATGAAAGCTATATGGCTTTTTTCATTAGAAGATTGCTATACAGGAAAATTATTTTCTCATAGCGGTTTACATTGTGAGTAAACAAGCTATATTCACTTTCAAATAAATACATTAATATTTGTACTTCATGACCTGTTCAGGAAACACAAAATAATCTACAATATTAAATATGATCATTTTAAAAGATTATACATACTAACAATTAGGTAAAACATACCTTTGTGTTGTCTTTCTAAGGATTACTCTCTATTGATAGGACAAGTTTCTAAATGCATCTAAAAACACTTAAGAATATGTCTAGATTAGATGTCATAAGTATGTGTAAGATTATCTCTTCTCTTCCCTTCACTTGTTCTATTTCTAATGGAACCTCACCAATAGCATTAATATATGCTCTTCTACTTAAAATGAGAAACTCCCCCCTTGATCCCAGTTTTCCCCTGCAGAAATCTGCTACCCTTGCCTAACTCTCCTATTTCTTTCCTTTTCACTGATACTGGTTTCTTTGAATACAATATGGAGGAGGAAGAAAAGGAGTAATTATTGATGTTTTTGCTGTTTCCTGCTTCTAGTAGATGTGTAATGCATATATGCAGGTACATGAATATATACATATATTATTTATATCAATAATTAAATTAATTTCATTAAACCCTCTAATGTCCACTTTGCTCAACTTTTTGTATTTGCAAGGTTTTAACCACGAGTTGGGAATACCAGAGTTGTAACCTTTTGTTTAAAGCTCTTTTTCTAATTTCTTACCTCAAGAGGAAGAGAAAATTCATTATTCACAGTAATTTGGCATCGTCTGAACAATTGTTCCTCCTTCTCTTTCTTCCTTAAACACTTATTGAATGCCCTCTGTGAACTACATGCTGAGGATGCAGAGCAAAATCTTTCAGGTTTCTTGCTGTTGAGAAGTTTATTAACTGGTTAAGAAAACCACTTTAAAGTTTCAAGCTAGAGTATGACTACTATTATAGAAAGATTCTTCTGACAGCTTTGTAGAGGATACAGGCAAATCCGGACTCAGGGAGGCCAGCTTAATGACTACTGAAATAATTTAGGAAAATATAATACAGGAAGGATATGGAACAGGATAAGACAGAAGTTAGAATGGAAAGAAAAAGAAAAGATAAATATGGACAGGACTAACATTGACAGCTCAAAGTGGGCAGAAGGGGGACCAACTTCAGATAGAGACTTGCATTTAATACTTAAAGATGCAGGAGGGGAAACTTGATCAAGAAGTATCCAGAAGCCAGTGGAGAAATGTCAATAGAAGAAAGATCTACAGTGTTAAATTAAGGTAGGCTGAGTATGGTACGACAAGCACCAAAATACTCAATTCAATTTAAAAATTTGTTTTAATTTTTTTTCAATTTTTAAATTAGAGGTTATTGTTAACTTTTTTCGGAAGTACTTGTGGTTGTTGACGGTTTAAGTTTGGTTACCGTATTTTGAAGAGTACGTAGAAGGGGAGAAAATGAAGACAACGAATAAGTCAGTAGAGAAGTTAAAATAATACCCCTTTCTGGGACGTCCCTGGTGGTGCAGTGGTTAAGAATCCACCTGCCAGTGCAAGGGACACAGGTTCGATCCCTGGTCGGGGAAAATCCCACATGCCGCAGAGCAACTAAGCCCGTGCACCACAACTACTGAGCCTGCACTCTAGAGCCCGCGAGTCACAACTACTGAGCCCACGTGCCTAGAGCCCATGCTCCGCAACAAGAGAAACCACTGCAACAGAGAGTAGCCCCCGCTTGCCTCAACTAGAGGAAGCCTGTGCGCAGCAACGAGGACCCAACGCAGCCAAAAAGTAAAATAATAATAATAATAATATCCCATTCTTGGAGATGAGAAAAATGAGCTGTTTATAAAACTAATTTTAAACAGCAGCAAATATTAATAGCTTTACACTATAAAGAAGGTATTAAATTAGTTGTCATTCATTCAGCATCTCTTTATTTAGGTCCTATGATGTGTCCTATTCTGTTCTAGTTCTTGGTAGCAACATTCACAGAGGAGTGAACAGGAAAAGGTCATTGTTTTCATTAGTATAATGGAGAGTGAAAGTTAATGCACTAGATAATTTCAGAAACTGGTAAGTGCTGGGAGAAAAATGTGGTAGAGCTTGACTGAGGAGTTGGAGGATAGTTCAGTTGGGTGATCTATGTCGGGCTTAATGAGCAGATGAAATGTGAGCTGATGCCTGAATGAGCAGTCATGCAAAGGTCTAGTGTGGGACATTCTGGGCAGCAGTGGCAACAGCAAATGCAGCAGCAAACTTGCCATGTTTGAAGAACAAATGAAAGTCAGTTTTAAAGGAATAAGATCTAGATGTTAAGAAATGCACAGAAATCCCTCTTTCTTTCATAGTTTTTAGTATAATTTTACCAATATTCTTTCACCAAGATCTTTGTATATGTCAAAACTGGGAGCTAGGCACACATCAGTTAAGGGAGTAACAGGTCTTACTATTTGTTCAACTACTTGTTAGCTTAATGACCAAAAATGTGTTAACACTTTGCAATGAAAACACTCTTTATTTCACTAAAAATCCCTTTCACCATTAAAGGGCCACTGGAGTAGAAACAACCATTCAATACAAAGGTCATTTAATCCCCAAATTCAATGAAAGAATTTCTGGCTCCAAAAAGTGATATAACTCTTAGGAGGAAATGTCATTTCCCCATGGTTTCCAGTCTAGATCTATTGCCATTTTTGGACAAAACACACTAGTTCTTTATTCCTGATTTTCTTCAAAAGATGGATATAATGAAAACCAAGAACTATTTACTGAGTCATCCGTTTCTTTAAATAAAGTGGAGAAATTTGTTACAACCAAATTATCTTTCTTCTGAAAGACACTTTTTTTTCTATTAAGTTGCTTATGAAAAAATTGAAATGTTTTGGAACATTCCTATGCTTCCTATGTCTCTACTGCCACCCTGTTTCTTAGTTCGATGCATGAATCTGTTTGAATACACTCCCTTTTAATTCTTTAAAGAAACACTTATGCTCGAAGTCTCCATTTCTCACCTCATATTCTTTCTCAGATCAGCTTGAACACCACTGATGAAGGCTGCCAATGACTTACATCTCATTACTCCCAATAGTTAATTCTCTGTGTTTATCTCATTCAATTACAAAGCATAATTTATCATGGTTGGTCATTCCTACCTCATGGTAACTGTGGCAGCCACAGAGATGTGCCCCTCTGACACCCCTTCAAGAAAGGAAGGGTTGCCCAGCAGTAAGGAGGGTAAGTGGCTGACAGCGTCCCACTGTTAGTTCTTTTTCAGTTCATGCCCTTCTTAAATGATCCCTGGCCAACAACTGAGAAAGGCAATGGTATAGAGCTAAGCCATTTCTTCCCAATATGGGACTCCAGTAACAGGAAATCTTTGCTCACCAATGGTCTGGCTGTGATTGTGTCAGGACCATATCACAGTCTGACAGGCTCTCTTACAAAATTCTGCTTCCTCCACTTTTTCTTTCAAAAATATTACCCCCCAAAAAACCTTTTGATTCCTGACTTTTATCTCAGTGTCTGTTTTCTAGACATTCAACCTGTCTCCATAATTCACTTGTCTCCTGCCCATTGGTGTGCTTTCTGGCTTGAACTGGCTCATAAGAGCTGATCTTTTAATTCTCATGTATTTTGTGAGCCACTTATAAAAATTAAATTATATAAACTCACAATAAATAATATTAAAAACTGAAGTAGTAAATACTCAAAACTTATTAATCAGTCATTTTGCTACATTTTACTATTACTATGCTCTTGAGATTATTTAGGTCTATTGCATATATATGATGGAAATGCTCTGTAATATCCTACTGCACCTCTCTTCCCAACTCTGCCTCCAGTGACTTTGCTTTCATAGGTTGAAAGAAGCCATAGTGGGAGGGTTGACAACACAGGAATTGACACACACTATAAAGTTGCTCCCCTCTGCCCTTCTGTAAGTCAGTTGTTAAACATTCACCGGCACACCACTGCTCCTATCTTTCTGATTGCTCCTTCTCAATTGTTTTTAACTCTTCTTCTCTCAGACTTCTCAATGTAGTCATAAGACTCTGGCTTTTGCTCTCCTCCCTAGCTCTGCTACCTTGTTAGAGCTTTGGTCTCCTTTATGATAGATATATATATAGATATAAAGACATAAGCAGACATAAATATATCTATATTTATATAGATATAAATATAATCAACTTTCTCAAGCAAAATTTTCAGCAATCCTCAGCAGTGTGGGAATGCTTTTGTCCTGGGAGGGTAGAACCTGAGTGACCCATCCCACCAGCCACTTTAACGTTCCTTGGATATGCCAACTTTATTACCATATTATGGCCTTTACACTTACTTTTCTTTCTTTATGAAAGCTTTTCTCTAGATGTCTATGTGGCTCCTTTTTTCCCACATTTCACATCTCATCTCAAGTACCCCTCATAAAAGGTGTCATACCTTTCTTGACCTTCCTAGGTAAATTAGTACCAGCTATTCATCCTATTTTCATTTCTTTTCATGATACTTGTATACAGTGTCAAATCATAGAAAGCAGTGGAATGTTTATTTTCTGCTATGTTTCTTCCTATAGAACATAAAAACTTTAAGAATAGGACCTGTAACTTGTTTATTATATTTCCCTAGTACCTATATGAATATCTGGAAAATGTTAAGAATTCAAAACAATGTATTACATAACTAATATATTAGGAAGTTATAGAAGTATTTGCCTAATAATTCTATTACTTCACAGTATAGATATCAACCTACTGTTTTTGGAAAAGAAAATTAAGTACATTGTCACTAACCCAAGAACTAAAGTAGATATTGTAACACTATCAATAAAATTTGTAATATTTTTATAATAGTAATAGCATCAGTGCTCTAGATTTTTGTCAATACATATACGCTAACCCAACAATTATGCTTATGCAGAACTATGCATTGGGATTTTACAGAAATGAAGAAAAGCTATAGTAAATAAATTCTTTATCTCTAAAGATTATTTTCTGCCATTCCCTTTGATTTTCTGATGAAATTAATGTGTTTAGGAAGTTGAACTGGATTCCTGAGACAACTCACGAGAATTCATCTGGTCAAATTTAGAGAAAAATTTCTCAGTATTTCATAGCTTTTCTTTGCCAGTTAGCTATACATGTCACATGAAGTAATGGGAAATGTTTCATAGTATTAAAGATTACTTAAATCATGTAACGGTTATAGATTTGTACTAACAGAAATGCAGTTAATGTTTGAATAGTTGGATATGTTCTAACTGCTGTAATTGCCTTGAAACTAGCATAGCTTGAAATGGTTATCAGCCAGTCAAATTGTTTCATTTGTTTTTTGCCATGCTCCATTAGGTATTCTACTATAAGGTTACATATTGCCAACTTGTAAATATCCCATTTACCTGTTCAAGAAAAGAAATGACCTTTTATGAGAGTTATCTTCAGGGAGAGAAAAATAATTAGGGTACCACAAACCAATAAACATGTAGCCTTTAAAACAAAATACTGATTACATATGGAACTATTTTGATTATATTGTTTTCCATTATAGCAGGGGAACATTAACTTGCTTACAAAGACAATATAAATATATCAGCATGCCATACTGACACATAGATGAAATGTCTTAACAGATATCTTAAAGATAGAATGCAATTGAAATACAAAATGTAGAATGAAGAAGAGATTTATGCTAGTGTTCAATTCCTCATGCAGCCTATTCAGTGTAGGGTGGTCCTACTGACAACGTATTGAAATTTCTTCTGAGACTTTTGAATAACTTTAAATGCCATTCTGTACATCATATATACTATCATGCTGTTTCTGGCACTGTGAACAATGGAAAGTTCACTATAATTTCATAATTCTACAGGCCAGAAATCATGTTAATGTGGACACATTTCAGAACACATTAAAATAATTAATTACTGAAAATGATAAAGGCATAACTAGTGAGTAAAATCCTATGTTATGGACTTAAAGCTTTGGTCTAAGGCTGCAGTGTAAAGAATCCTTCATAAAATTATGTAATATTCATAAACATTTACTATTTACATTCTAAATATTTAAGGACTTCCAGCCTCATTTAAAGACATGAGAAGGTAAATATGTGCATATAGCTAACCAATAAATAATTTAAACTTTAGAAATCTTCATTCTTTATATTTCTGTGAGAGTTAATTCTGTACTTTTATCTGGGAAAAAAATTGGCTTATAGCCTCTCTTATTGGGATTTATGAAAGCTTTGTTCTCCAATAGCCTCAACTGTCTACATCAACACCTGGAGATGTGAAACAGGTTGCTGTGAGGACGGAATCTTTGAAGCTACCACCATTTTCCTTCAGCAAATACTATAATACCTCTCATTTTTTTCATGCTCCATCAAAATGAGGCTGTTTAAAAGAAACACAGTTATACCAGGTCCACCCTCTGAGTTTTCAGTCCGTCTGATATAAAGACGTAACTTTTAACTTTCTTGAGTGTTAGAAAAAGGCAGTGTGTATCTACTTTTTTCTGTAGGAGAAGAAAGTGTGTATCTACTTTTTTCACTCTAGGATATTACTAAACTATAGACCTCTCTATAGACCTCTGCATTTTAACTCCAGAATATAATGTTTATACTTTCTAATCATGACAAATAGAAACACATGCCACATTGTATGTCTTAAAAGTGAATGCCATTATTTTAGATCCACAACAGAATTGAGATTAGTACTGGTCAGCTCATTCTGACTAAAGCAATGTTTTTATTTCTCTTGCCAAATATTATCTCCCTAAGTAATAATAAATAGTTGAGCCAGTGTAAGATTAATCCCACTTTATACCACCCATAACCACAGAAACACTAACAATTCCTCTCTTAATGTCTTAGCTTTCCAGGAGAGGGTTAATTGGAGAGCTACTTTGCAATATTAAGTTAGATAAGGAAATACAGGACCCGTTCCATTCAACTATTTGTTATTTTTACTTTATTTCTAAATATAACCTTATACACTCCCTCTCTTTCTTCCCTTCATTACCTTCCCTCCCTCTCTCCCTCTTTCTTTCCCTCTCCCTCGCCACACACACACACACACACAGAAACACACTACACTGTGCAACGTTCAGAATGTCATCTATTTGATGAACCAAAAGAAGTAACTAAAGGATAGACTATTCTAATGTACGTAATAATCAAATGCACCTTTTTTTCCTTTTCATTTTTTCCCTCTCTTTCCTTTTGCTTTCTCTCTCCCAGCAAACCCTTTGATGGGCATGTATTTTGCTTTAAATTTTTCTTGATCATATTTAATAGATATTATTGCTTATATGTCTGTTCGTCTTGGTGCCTTCATTTTAATTGAGAGAGTTCAAGACTCAGCATAAACTAGTTCACAGACCATCTATATTTTTAACTTTGATTTTAAGGTTTTAAAAAAATTGTCATTTATTTAAAAAAATTTTATTGGAGTATAGTTGCTGATTTTAGTTTTAATAAATGTTGCCTGATTAATTTCAAAACAATGCCTACACCTGCCATGTATGTAAATACTCTTCTAATCATGCCTCTGGAAGACATAAATAATTTTTAATTGTTTCATTGTTTGTAGTCTGATATGTTGAAAGACCTATCAGTTTACAATAATTTACTTATCTTGTACTACTAATGAATTTGCACATTTTTCCACAAGTTACTTTATTATACCTTTTGTTGCCATCCATATCAAAAATCTATATTTTCCCATATCTATCATTTCTCTGCTGAGTATTTTATGGTATCTTTTGCTAAATATAAGTGATTTTATAGATGTAGATGTAGGTATAGATAGAGGAATAGAAATATGGCACACTTATTTTGTTAAGAATATTTTTATTCCACCTAAGCCTTTGGTTTGACTTATTATAAAGTATACTAATGATCTTTTGTGAATGAATCAGGAGACTAAATCCCATCCTAGAGCTCATCAGTATTAAATGAGTAGTTAAGGGGAAATGGTAAAATTGCTTTTGAGAAAGACAATTATTGGAATTTTATCCTAGTTTTAAAAAATATGAAAAGTTTGCTTAAACCCTAAAGAAAGCAAAATTAATAACTATCTGTGCAGATGTAAACAATTATCTTTTAGATTCTCACCTTCAAGGCTATTAAAAGAAATTGACTGATGAAAAAATTCTCAATATTGACCAAATAAGTGAATATAACCACCTTCAAACTTATACGTATTCAGTAGGTTTATAGCCTGATAAATAATTCCCCAAATTTGGTGACAAAATATCTATAACGAATACACTGTCTTGAAATAACACTTAACTAATGATAAATTACTTAGATGAATTTTTTTACTATATGCTTTTACTATAATGGTTGGGGGGAAATGTAAAACAAATCCCCAAGGAAACTGTAAGCATATGATATTTACACTTTCTTTTTCCATAGAAGAAGTCCTGAGTGAAAAGGACTTGAATATTCCTGAAACACATTTTAGTTGACAAGATTGGAAAACAGTGAGTTTTAAATGAAATATATTAAAACGCTTGTCAATATCACAAATTAAGGCACTCTAATTAGGAAAATCCACAATTAAAGCTACAGTTTAATTCTGATCATGATAGTAATCATATGAAGTTAGTAGGAATTTCTCTCATCTATATGATTTAGATTCTGCTAATATCAGGACTTGTCATACGTAACATTTCTTCATATTACAACCAGCTATAATCAATTCTAATTCCTGCCTCTGCAGGTATTTTTTTATATCTTTATTGGAGTATAAGTGCTTTACAATGTTGTGTTAGTTTCTGCTGTACAACAAAGTAAATCAGCTATATGTATACATATATCCCCATATCCCCTCTCTCTTGAGCCTCCCTTCCACCCTCCCTATCCCACCCCTCTAGGTGGTCACAAAGCACCCAGCTGATCTCCCTGTGCTATGCGGCTGCTTCCCACTAGCTATCCATTTTACATTTGGTAGTGTATATGCTACACTGGTATGTCAATGCTACTCTCTCACTTTGTCCCAGATTCCCCTTCCCCCACTGCGTCCTCAGGTCCGTTCTCTACATCTGCGTCTTTATTCCTGCCCTGCCACTAGGTTCATCAGTACGGTTCTCTTAGAATCCATAAATGTGCGTCACCATCCAGTATTTGTTTTTCTCTTTCTGACTTGCTTCACTCTGTATGACAGACTCTAGGTCCAACCACCTCATTAAAAATAACTCAATTTTGTTCCTTTTTATGGCTGAGTAATATTCCATTGTATATATGTGCCACATCTTCTTTATCCATTCATCTGTCGATGGACATTTAGGTTGCTTCCATGTCCCGGCTATTGTAAATAGTGCTGCAATGAACATTGTGGTACATGACTCTTTTTGAATTATGGTTTGCTCAGGGTATATGCCCAGTAGTGGGATTGCTGGGTCATATGGTAGTTCTATTTGTAGTTTTTTAAGGAACTCCATACTGTTCTCCATAGTGGCTGTATCAATTTACATTCCCACCAACAGTGCAAGAGGGTTCCCTTTCCTCCACACCCTCTCAAGCATTTATTGTTTCTAGATTTTTTGATGATGGCCATTCTGACTGGTGTGAGATGATATCTCATTGTAGTTTTGATTTGCATTTCTCTAATGATTAATGATGTTGAGCATCTTTTCATGTGTTTGTTGGCAATCTGTATGTGTACTTTGGAGAAATGTCTATTTAGGTCTTCTGCCCATTTTTGGATTGGGTTGTTTGTTTTTTTGATATTGAGCTGCATGAGCTGCTTGTATATTTTGGAGATTAATCCTTTGTCAGTTGCTTCATTTGCAAATATTTTCTCCCATTCTGAGGGTTGTCTTTTTGTTTTGTTTATGGTTTCCTTTGCTGTGCAAAAGCTTTTAAGTTTCATTAGGTCCCATTTGTTTATTTTTGATTTTATTTCCATTACTCTAGGAGATGGGTCAAAAAGGATCTTGCTATGATTTATGTCATAGAGTGTTCTGCCTATGTTTTCCTCTAAGAGTTTTATAGTGTCTGGCCTTACATTTAGGTCTTTGATCCATTTTGAGTTTATTTTTGTGTATGGTGTTAGAAAGTGTTCTAATTTCATTCTTTTACATGTAGCTGTCTAATTTTCCCAGCACCACTTATTGCTCTGCACGTATCTTAAAAACTTATTCTATCACAATTATTCTCTATGCCTACACCGAAAAATTAATAAATAAGAATAATGAAGAGGAATTACATTTTCAGGTCTCACAATACTCTATAGTGCTATTGTAAATCAATTATTGTGTTTTTAGCACATAAGATAAATAGGTCAAAGTAGCAACAGAAATCCATCTTTATGCTCATATATATATATTTGTGTGTGTATATATATGCATGTATATATATAAAAGTTATATTTCATATGTGGGGAGAAGGTTCAACAACTTTGTTGTCCATTTTCTGGTTATTAACTATACTTCCTTGAACACACTTTTATTTTTTCAGCTATGATTAAATATGATTTTAATTAGGACTTTTATTGAAAGGTTACAAATGTCAAATGAAAATGGGAAGGAAGGAAGGAAAACAGAATAAAGGAAGGAAGGAAGGAAGGAAGAGAAAGAAGGATGGGATGACCTTGGCTCTTTCCTGATAATCCCTGGGAATATTGTTTTAAGGTACATCTTAATCAAAAGACATTTTTGGCATCTACTACCTAGATTTGAATGATGCCTGGTACATAGTAGGTTTATTTTTTCCCTAGTATATTTTTTCCTGTGTACATGGTGCCCTTAATCACTAATAAGCTGCATCACTTTTGAATATATTGTCACAAATTCTCCAAACAACGATTTGAGGGAATCTTTTGACACATGAAGCAACAAAGTCAATGGATGCTCTGAGAATTCAAATAAATTTCAAAAGTTCACAAAGGTAGAAGTTAGTGACGCTCAGAACTGAATGCATGATTTCCTCATGCAAAACTTGTTATTAAAATTAATTAGCTATATTGATTATTCTATTAGGAGAATGGTATAAAAATTCTGGTGTCTGTATGAAGTGGATGGTTGGCCCTACAATAAGAAATGTGACTGTAATAAACAGAGCCATATAAAGCTCCAAAACAAATTAAGCCCTTCCTCATTTACCAGCTGATGACATTAGTACAAGGATTTACCTTTAAATGAAATGTTTCTGGGAAAGAAAGCACTCTCACTATTATTACACTATCAATCCTGAGAGTAGAAGAACAACTTAAGGGTGATATATGGAGACAAGAAAGATGGTTTGAGACAGCTGGACAAATTAGGCATGCTTAAGGCAAGAATAAAAGAAAAAGACAAAGGGGGTTGGATTTAAATTTCAAATTGGCCATATTCAAATTCCGATCACTTACATATTTTATAATTTAGAAAGAGTAGATATATTTTATGAGCATCCTAAGTTTACAAATTAAGAGTAGATATGTTTTATGAGTATCTTAAGTAATACAAATTGAGGGAAAAAAGTGACCTCAAGGAGTCTTCAGTTGATTAAAAGGTTTTGTAAGCTCAGTCCCAGCTATGAAGTAGTTCACCAAAAATTAGTTTTAATCCCTCATCCAACTATCCATTTATCCCAATTTCTCCATAGAGTAGTAGTACTCCCTTACTTATCAAGCCCCCTTTGGAAGCTGCACCCAATGGGTGGCAATCACCAAATGTCATTAAGCTACTAATTTAAAATATCAAAGTTGTGGGCTAATGGCTGTGAAACAGAGAGCCATATTTTAACATTGTAACTTTGATATTTCCCAAGCAATATACTTGGTTTTGGTGAGACACTCTACTTATAAATGAAGTTTATATGTAAATCCTCCTCTTCTTTTTTGTTGACAGCCAAAGACATTTTGATTTATAAAATATTTTAATTATTTTCGTAGGTATTGTTTTCATTTTCTCAGCAATGAAAACAGATGATATATCTCTATTGCTTCTTTAGTCAAATGCATTATCAACATTTCACAGGGAAAAATCTAAAGAAGACTGCACTGATTTATGAATTTTGGATGATAACACATATATTTCTATTGTGTACAAAAAACACAAGAGGAAGTTTGATAATTTCCTTAAGATGCTTTTCTGGTTTGGAATATACAAAATGATTTAAAGAATAAAAATGAAAATAATTTTGTTCTCATTAGGCAATGGCCTAATATAACAGTACCAAAAGCAGAAAATGAGTATTAAATTAAATTCAGGTCTAAGAATATTTAATTCTGTCTGAAAGCAAGGCTGCAGAAGCTATAAGAAAAATGTCTGTTTCCAACAAACACAATGTTTAGAGCTTTAAAAGTTATACCAATTTACATTTCATTTGCTGTATTTTATTAGAATGTTGGCGAGTTATGTGCAACGGTGAACTAAGATGCTGTAATAATGCTCTCAACTTATAAGAGATAAATAATCATAAGAAAGCAAATAATTCTTATAAAAATACACACCTACACTTATTAAAATTTTACAGAAAAAGGGTAAAATAATTAAGGCACTTAAAACTAATGGTTAGAACATCCAATAAAATGAATTGCTAATTTAAGTAGAATATCCCTCATTGCACAATACATTTTGCCAATTTGAAGTTGAGGAAGATATAAAAAAGTATTTGAAAGTATTCCCTGTGCTTGCTGAAAAAGATGAGGCGTAAAATTATATAGGAACACCAAAAGCGAGATGAGAAGAAACTTGGGGATGTCACTGGCATGCTCATAAATGGAAACAGAGCAAAAAGTTACTGAAGTGTTTAAGGATATAGGAATAAAATGAGATCTGACAGGGAAGGGAAAAGAACTGTGTTGAAAGATGTTCCCAGCTGGAAAAAATCATTTCCAGGTGATTTTTGTTTCCATCAAATCAAGTCAGGCCATGAAACTGGAGATAGTATCCCATAATTTTTTAAAAATAGTTTCCACTAGTTAAGATGTTTGGTTTAGGATTTTGACAAGCATCTGAGGGCTATTTGTTACCTGGTGATGGAAAGTGAGAAATAAATTTGATTCATTCCTTATGGAAGTAAATGGAATAAATCTACCATACTGAATATTGTTTTTTAAATATATGGTTAATAGTATAACATGTGCATCTTTGAATATGTAGTATAAATCATGCTATACTTAATCCCTTAATTTTCTTTTTTTAAATTATAACTCTTTGGGATGTTCTCACTATATTTTTAAGTATATATAACTCCTATTGTATATAGTAAGATTCTGTTTCACTTTCAGTTTGAATCATTAAATATTATTGAACACTAAGCTATAAAATGAGTATCGCTGATTACGTTGATCTTTTTGCTATAACCCATTCATTGAACAATATTGAGCACCTACTTGCTATCATAACACTTAGTCTTGAGATGTTTCACTGAAAAAAAAAAAAAAAAGACATGATTGCTTGTCCTCAAAATTTACCATCTAACAGGAAAGACAGATAATGAGAGCTAAGGGTTGTCTACATTTATTACCACACATATCTATTTTCCTGAGTTCAGGGGTCAGTCCCCATCAGCACTTACCCCTCACCTTGAAACATTGAGATAGGACTGATTATGTCCAATTTCCAGCTTCAATCCCATTTGAAAATTATTACATAGATTTCTTTATAGCACTTGCAATTCTATAACATAATACTCATTTACACATTTTTCTTATAATTGACCTCACATTACTTAGAGAAGATCTCATACTTTAACCACTTGTGTATTTCTAGCATAGTGTAATACCTGAAACATAATGGTTACCAAAATGTATCTGTTGTTTAGGTCTGAGTAGAGTTGGTATAGAAGAGCACTAAAGTTGTTTTGTATAATGATAATAAGTTTATGTATACCATAGTTTAAAATAATTGTTCTTCCTAAGAAACAATGTATTTGAAGTTTGGTAGACAGATTTTTAGATGTGAAGAACAAGATATCAGAGAAATTCAGTGCCTGGTCTAAAGTAATAAGCCAAGTTTAGAAAAAGAAAGCCTAGACTCCAAATTATTTGTTTTGCATATTTCACCTGTTAAGAAAAAATATCCAGATTTGGAAACAGGTCAATGGGACTGTGGATTGTTCTTTCAGTTTTGTGCTGGGTGTTATCTAACAGGTCCATATGAGGATTATCTCATATGTACCTTTGTCTGATTTTCTATTCATTGATATTTACTTGTAGCAAAGCAACTGATTATAGGCCTAATAGTAATGTAATGTAAATGTCTCTTTTCTAGTAGAAAAGATAACAGTATTAACTGTAAATTTCTTTATTAAAAACACCTTATTTCTGCATGCCATTTTAATGTACTTATATGTATCTCAGTTCTTCAAGTGATATTTGAATCAGCTATACCATCTCATTAGTCTCCTAATTAACAAGTTAGTTAATAATGGTTGACAAGTTTATTTTTTTATTCTTATTATTCATGCTTCTAACTTTTTGAAGTTTATATTTAAATATAACATAGTTGATTTTGTCTGTTCAGAGACTCCCTCCTTCCTTCTTTGAGTAACTGTTCCTTCTCCCCATCTATTCATGTGAATGTGGTGGGGCTGCCTTCCTAGTATATTTCTTTCCCAGCCATAAGTTTGAGAATGTGTTCCAGGACATTCAGTTATAATATCACATTCTATTGTATATTTGTTAAATTAAGACAGATCTTTATTCTTCCCCAGATATATGTTTCTTTCATTTTAGGAGCTTAAGGAAAAGGCATGTTTGGATAATACAGCCAGCTGAATGAGAATCAGGAATTATCAACCACATTTTTCTCAGCACACTGAGAAGTGGAAGAGAGAAAGGAAAACAGGAAGAATGGATTTTGATAATTTCTCTAAGTACCTGCATCAAGTTTTGCTTAAAACCACATTATTTCTAGTCTTCCCAAGTCGGGGGAAAAAAAATGCGCTTTTGCTAATGGGAGTTTGATTTCTTTGTTTCCTATAATCAAAGAATCCTAACTGAAGGTTAAGCAACGGAAATACTGAAATATGGTTTTAGAAAACAAAACAGTAAATATGGACATATTTTACATGAAATAACAAAGCCTAAAATTACAGTAAATTTTAACTTACTATTATTATAATATTTTGAAGATATATTCAAAATGCATGTGTTTTATACATTATTGATTTTTTTACTGGAATCTCTTTAGTTAAAAATGAAATCACAGGTGATAAGATTGCAATAATATTAACAATTCAGACATAGAATTAGAAAATTTTACTGAGAATTACAAAACAGAATTATAATAGAAATCAAAATAAAAGGTGCTGTAATAGTTGGTAGCTCAGTAATTTTTATGTTTGTTAAAGATCTTAACATAACATTGGAAGTTAAATGGATAAACTGACATTTTGAATGAAAATATATCTAATCATGAAGTACATCCTTTTTAACAGCCTAATAATTCGGTATGTAGGACACTTTTGAAGCTATAGTAGTACAGATTTGTAAGTATTTTTTAGTAGAGTGTCAAATAAAAAATAAAAATGTAACTGTTTAAAATTATCATGAAGACATATTTTGTGCTTTTAAGGGACCATATTCCTTTAATTACAAAACATTGAAGAGACAACTGATGCTAGTATAAAATTATTTATATTACATTTTTTTATCTGAAAAAAAAGAATGGCAAATTTTTCATACTTGCTGGAACTGTCTTCTTTGCCTTTAATTTGTGCCTAAATTTTATCACATGTAATCTCACATAGATCTCCCTACTGACAAGTGGAGCAGGAAGTGGAGGGTGAAGGAAAAGTTTCAACCACTGAAATCTTTACCTATTGTAAAGATTGTTGTTGTTTTTATCTGTTGTCTGTTGTTCTTTTTATCATTATCATAAAACATTTGCAGACTGTTAATTCAAGTGCACTACTCTAGGAATTTGACTTAAATATCTATGAAAACATTTAAAATGTATTATTGTGATTACTTTGTACGTATAGCTTTCACTACATTCTTCCTGATTTCTGGAAAGCAGAGACAAGATATTATTCATCATTTTTATCCACAGGACCAAGCCCTGTATTATAAAAAGTTAAATCTATTATCTATCTATATTAATTAATCAATATGATAGTTCTTAAATTCACTTTTCTATGAGAGAGTGGGTTCTAAATAAATATCGCCAACTTACATTTGATCCCCAAAATACTTGCCATTATGCTTGACTCCTCCTCAGGCATACCATTCTGTTGACAGACTGTTTATATGGTATTGAATAATTTAAAAAGAGAGATAATTTTACTATCTCTTAGGAATTTATATGTTTTTAACCCATTGCCACTCTGATATAGTTCTGAGAATTTTTTCAGCTTGCATCTGGCAGCTGTACAGGGTGATGAGAGGGCAGGCAGACTCACCATTTGGCCCTGCAGACACTAAAAGTTCAAGCTTATTAAACTTGTTTAATGAAGGCATTAAATTTTCTTATGTTTCTGATGATGTGTAATACTCTTCTTTCATCCACAAAAAATGTCTACTAAGAATTTTACCTCTTTTTAATAGTTTTATCTCTTACCTACTTTTTTATTTCTGAGAGGTTACATTTTAACTTTCAGTTGGATATTAGTACTATCATTTACTTAAAAATATTCATTATAGAAGAAAATAATTATCAAATGGGAAAAATATATGGCTATTCACTGTAAAAATGAAAATATCTGTTACATCGTTGGGTTTTTCCATATTACCTGTATCTATTTTATGTTGACACTTATATTTGCAGATATGTGTGACATTGTATACCTTTTCTATATAATTCACATACTTTCTACTTGTTATTGTTCATAACATACAGCAACCAATTATGTACATTAGCTCCTTACTGGATTTGTAAGTATTCTTCTTTGTTGTTTTCAACATGTCAACAATGATGATATTTAATAAGACTAACGCATGTGTGGTTCTTCTATGCCATGAGGAAAGCTACTCATATAAATGTATGTTTTCCTCCAAAAAATAACACCAGATGTTAGTAGCTACACTCATGTTTTATCATTTCAAACTGGCCACACCTTTATATTTCAGGAAAAAAAAAAAAAATCAGTATGGGAATCAAATGTTTTACAAGAGATTGCATTAAAAAATAAGCTGTTACTCCTGAGCACGGGTACATTGGATAATTTAAAGACAGTGATCAGAACTTGCTTTATTTAACACGGTGCCTCCAGCACACAGGGCTTTTTATAGGTCCCAAGGGACTCAGGTCCATGACGGATTTCACATATCCACCTGCCCTTTATTGCAAATAAAACAACAATTTAACATTGAGTAGATCTGGCATTATATATAGGCAAGCCACGTATCCTTCAAGTGAAAGCAGTTTACTTAGATTTGTCCAAGGCTTTATTAAAAGCTGTCACTCCAAAAAAAAAAAAAAAAAAAAAGGCATTTCAACCATTTTAGAAGCCTTAGAGCATCCTGTGGCTGTAGAATAAGCAACTAGAGTCAGTCCTGTTTTGCCACTAGGTGTCACTTAGCCTCTTGGAACTATTTCCTTCCTCTAAAGTAAATACTTAAGATTTGATCTCTGTGATTCCCTTCAGCACTAACATTTATGATTAGGTGTAGAGATAAGAAACAGAAAATATGTCTAAATGTTCATTTCACTGGATGGATAATGACCTTTTCCAGTAATCTTACTCTTCTCAGTGAACCTGCTCCCTGCAAACTGCTCTGGTTTGTTCTTTTTGCCTGTAATGTTCTCTCCTCAGATTATTAACCTGGCTATCTTTCTCAAGTCTTTGCTTATCTGTCACCATCTAAATGAGGTCTATTCCTCACTATTCTACATAAAATGGTAAACTTCCCTCAATCTTTCTACACCAATAAGCTCTATTCCCTTTTATCCTTACTCTACCTTTTCTTTTATTCCTGGCACTTTTCTCCTTTTAACATAGTATTGTATACTATTTACTTATTTATTGTGCTTATGATGAAGTATCCATATTCTTCCTGCTGGACTATAATGTCTCCAAGGGCAAGAGTCTTTGTTTAAATCACTGGTGTATGTACAACACCTAGAACAGTGCCTGCACTTAGTTATCATTAAATAAATATTTATGCAATGAATGAATTGCTTAGAGATCCTCGCTGACATATGTATCATTTTTAAATGATCTAAAAACAAAGTATGCATCTTCAAAATAATAAATCCATACTCTCTCAAACTAAAAGAGATTGAGAAAACTGTAGAAAACATATAAGCTGATGTGAATAAGTAGAAAGGGAGAAATTTACCGAATACATACTTTCAATCTAAATTTTAAAAATAGAATCTTCTTTTTTTACCCAAAGAATGCCCAGAGTAAAAATTAGGGCAGGAAATGAAACAGCAAAAAATACAGAGTTTGGGGGGAAAAAAGCTATCTCTTTGGTTGGTGTGAGGGGAAGCAAATCCCACCCATTCATCACCTCCACCCCACCCCAACCCCACCATTCAATGGAGCCCTTGCCATTTTGGAAACAAAACAAAACCCTAGGATGCTAAGAAACTGTTTCAAAAACATCACCTTAAGGAAGGAATGACTAACAAAGGCTAGAGCCAAAGTTGACTAAAGATAGTGATGGGCTAGCTACCCAAAATCAGAGTTTGATGGGTCTTACATGCTTCGTTCAGTGGATTATGACTTTTTCTATAAGCACAGGAAATTAGGGAAGTGATTAAAACAAATATAACAATCCAAGTGTTTGTATATTCTAGAAGCATAGAAAGAATTTTAAAAGGTCTGCTAAATTAATGAGGTATTCATATAATTTAGGTAACATAGTTTACATAGAGATCACATATTGTATATTTCTAACTTGCTAAGATAAGATGCACAGAAGAGAACCACTCTTTTCCTCATTTATACTTCCTCTAACCACATCCATTGCATGGCTCTCTATCAGAGCAGAATAACAAAATATAAGCAACAGACCTGAAACTTTATTTCAGTTCTTTAGTCTTATTGTTATCAGATAAGCTTGTGAAATCTCCAAATCACTTTCAAATGAACTGACATACAGACAAGGCCTGTATACTTGCAGTGACCATTTTTATTCTCTGACATTTCTATTACTGGTTGCTTAGTATAAACACATACAAATGAGCTGTGACTCTGCTAAACTACTCAGTTTAGCTGTCTTAGTGGTCTATCTGGACCACCAAATGATAAAGTTTCAAAACATTTGTATAGATTGAGTGCAGTGACCAATATGAACCTAAATTACCTGTTGTGGTATCCAACTGAAACAGCTCTGATGGTTCAAAGTCAGGTTATGCAAATTGTGTCATGATTATATATTTTCACAGAAATATTGAAACATTATTTTATTGATACTTCTTTTAATACAATGTAGTACCAACGGTGTCCATATTCATTCAACTCATAAAATTCACAGTGTGAAGAATCATTAGACCTTATGTTAAAACAAAAAATGTTAATGATTAACAGTCACAAAGAATCTTCTCTAATCTATGTTCAAGTAAAGAAACTGCAAAATGGAATACTGATGAGCGGAATTCCCTTGTTCAAGAAGTCTACCGACTTCACTTTCACACTCCCTGGACGGCTTATGTAAAACTCAAAACTCTGTTTCTTGCGTAGCTCAAGGGCATACTATTAACATATATAGCATTTAAATTTAAGTTGAATTTTTATAATACATATACTTATTCTAATTGATGCATCCCTATTTATTAATGTAAGTTGATAGTATAACAATTTTGCATATAAATTGTTAATAGTAAAATTATTTTATATACATTTTGCTTAAATTCAGAAAATATAGTGGCCAAAAACTGGCGGGGGGGGTTGCCCACAATGTCTACCAGAGGAAGATTTAGCAAAAGTGTATTAAAGAGAAGAGATTGTTACAGATTTCTATCAGTATTCCTCCTATGCACCCTTATATCCTTTATCCTAGTGTTGGTCCCAGTTTGTCCTAGTTTGTCCAGTATCCTCATATCCTTTGTCCTAGGGTTGGCACAGACTTTTTATACCTGTGCTCTAAATCCCACACGGTTATTTCTGCTTTAAATAGATAATTATCTTTCAAGGAGATTAAAAATATGAAAATGTCTTTTACATTTACTCACATATTTTCCACCTCTGGAGCTGTATTTCTTTACATAGATCCATGATTTTATTTAATATTATTTTTGTTTGAGCTAAATAACTTCTTTTGACATTTCTTATAGTTCAGATGTAATGGTCATAGTAGATCCTGTCAACTTTTTTTATTTGATATTTCATTATTTGAAAGATATTTTATTTCCATATAAAATCTAGGTTCCCTTTTATCCTTCATCTCTATGTGCCTCACTTTTTCAAAAACTATTTATTATATATCTAATAATTATAGATTCAAAGGAAGTAACTAATAAATAGACAGCAAGGGCCACATACACTCTTTACTTCGGTTTCCTCTAAAGTTAATACCTTGTGTATGTATAGTAACAAGATCAAAGACACAATTGGTACAATCCACCTTGTATAATCAATTTCACCAGTTACATATTCACTCATTTGTGTGTGTTTCTCTGTGTGGGTGTGTGTATAAATCTATGCAATTTAATTAATATGTGTAGCTTCATGTAACTACTACCCCAATTAAGTTACAAAACTACTATCATCAAAGCTCCCTTTTAAAATTCCTATTCCTTCTTCCTATTCTTTCCTTTCCTTTCCTATTTCTTTAAAGCATCCTCAACTACCCCCATGTTTAACCACTAGCAACCACACATATGTTTCTTTCTCTATAATAATATCATCTTATGAATATTATATAATGGAATCATACAGTAAGTATTCACTTGAAATTATCTTTTTTCATATACCATAATTCTCTTAAGGTTATTTTAAGTTGTCCCATCTATTAATGGTTGGTTCCTTTTGATGGCTGAGTACTATTTCATTTATGGTTGTACCATATGGTTTGTTAAACCATAGAATTCTAGAAAAGTTTTTACTTTTCTTTAATCTTTAAGCACTTCAAATATATCATTCTGTTGTCTTCTGAATACAGCACATTGATTATTTGGTTTTCCTTACCTCTGATTTTCTATACATAATGTGTCTTTCTGGAAATAATTTATGATATGACTTGGGATGTTATGTTTGTTCATTTTTTTTTTTAAATGTATTTCCAGCTTGACATTCACAGACTAAATTAGAATTCTGGGTTTATAGTTTTCATCCAATTTGGAAAATTTTTGGCTATTATTTTTGCAAATGTGTTTTCTTCCTCCCTCCTCAACCTTCCTTTGTCAATTCCAATTATACATGCACTAGAATATTTAATACTGTCCTACAAGTCACTAATGCTGTTAATTATGTTTTAAGCATAATTACAGGGCAGATAATCAGTCTTTTTTTCTCTATGATTAATTTAGATAATTTCCATTGATATATCTTCAAGTTCACTACTATTTAAATCTACTGTGTCCACTCTGTGAATAGTACCATCCAGAAAAGTTTTATTTCAGATATTTGGGGTTTTTTTAACATCTTTATTTTTCTCCTTATTATATTCATTGTTTTCTTTAAATCATTGAGCACATTCATAATCTTTATGAATTTATACTTTATGAATTTATGATTAGGAATCATGCTCTTATTGGCTATTTTTCTCATTTTATGGGTAATATTTTCTTGCTTATTTGATTAGTAAATTTCATGATGAGAAAATATTTCTAATTTATATTTTTAAAGCTGAATTTAAAAAAATTAAAGAGTGTTTAATTTTGTTCTGGCAGGCAGTTATCTACAGATCAGCTGAACATTTTGAAGCTTATTTATATGCTTTTTTTCAGGGAACTTCTGGAATAAAGCCTATAGTCTACTACTAAGCAGTGAACCTTTCTGATGTCTAGTGAATGCTCTATATAGCATAAAGTTGTTTCTACTCTGGCTGGTGTGAACTTGAATGACTTATAAGCCTTTATGTGTTCTAGGAATTGTTTGGTCATGGCTTTCCTGAAATAATTCTTTCCTGGCATTTGTTCTTTGCTTGAAATTCATGAAATTTCACCCTGTGGATATAAGCTCAAGAGGATGCTTTACTGATTTCTGAAGCTCTGTCTTGGCATCTCTCTCCTTCCCAGCACTTGCCCTGAAAATTCTTGTTCAGTCTGCTTCCTTGAACTCTGTTCTTTGTCTCTTCAACTCAAAAAAACTGCTGGACTCTCTTTTCCCTTCCCAGCTTTGCTGTCTGGAGATTGTCTCCAGGCAGAAAGCCAGGGCTTTCCTAGGTTTTCCTTCATTTGTTTTCCTTCTCTTGGTGATAGAGCACAGTTCTTTGCTGACTGTCATCCAGTGTTTGAAAACTGTCATCTAACAGTTGTTTGGTTTTCTAGATTTTTACAATAGGAGGATGGATATTATTTTATTCATACTTTAAAAATCAGATTTGTTTTCATTTGAGGGTATTTCTTTACTGTAATGGGTTCAAACAAAAAGGTAGCTAAAATCAACTAGATTATTATAATAACTAGTAATAGAATAATAATTAGTAATAGTTACATAATAATAGCCAGTAATAGTAATAATTGCTACCAATAAAACCATCGTTTACTCTACACTAAGCCCTTGGTGAATTATACATAATCTTCACAGTGATATTATGATTATTATAATATTATAGTCTTTAAAAAGATGAAGATTCTGAGGCTCAGATTATTGAGAAGAATTTGACATCACATATCTAAAAATTAGCAGCACTGCAATTCATTTATTCTTTTATTCAAAAATTATTCTTGAGTGCCTACTAGTCTAGGCTTGAGGAATAAAGCAATAAAACAGAACAAAAGCTCATGTGGCATACGTTCTAGTGGTCACATAAAGAAAATATCAGTATTAATAAATACAATATATAATATAGATGTTGATAAGCTCTAAAAAATAAAGCAGGGAAATGGCACAGGTAGTATTTGAGAGTAATCTCAATTTAGATAGTGTAGCTAGGAGATGCTCTGTGAAACAGTGTCATTTGAGTTAAGATCTGAAGTAGGTGAGGGGCCTGAGGGAGACTCAGGAAAAAGTAGTAAGGGATGAGATCAAAGAGTTAGAGGTAGAGTGTGGAAAGCACAGTTTGTAGAACCTCATAAACCATTCCAAGAATTTTGGCATTTATTGTGAGTGAGAAGTATTCCCCACTGTAGTATTTTCTTTACAGGAGAAAAAAGATCTGACTTTGTTTTAAAGAATCATTCTGGATGCAGTGTTGAAAACGAACCTAGGGGGCAGGCACTAAAGCAGGAAGAGCTATAAGAGGCTGCTGTAATAATCCAGGTTTGAGATGACTGTGCTTTGTATCATAGCAGTAAATGGGCAGGTGGTGAAAAGTACTCAAATTACATATCTATTTTCAAACTTGATATTTAAAGCCAGGCCTACCTTACTCCAAAATCTATGTGGGTTTTAATTTTCTCCTTTACTTTATAATCTCCATTTTACTATTTACCATAGTATTCTTAGTATACAAGTATTTAGTATTTAACAAATTATACATAAATTGTTGAGTTAATTAATAATGGTGAATTTCAAAACTCTCTGGATTAAATAGAAACAAGCTTTGTCTCTCTCCCCCACACACACACACGTGTGTGTACATATAATTGTCAATAATTAAATTCAAAGGGCAGGATCAGGATGGTGGAGTAGAATGATCCTAAGCCCAACTCCTCCCATAGACACAGCAAAACTAAAACTGCATACAGACCAACTCTCTCAGAACAACCTAAAAAACTAGCAGAACACCTCTTTTACAATTAAGGAGATAAACAACACACTGAGATGAGTAGGAGTGGCAGAGATGCAATATAGTCAGGACCCACACTTCCAACTGGCAACCCACAAGCAAAAAGGGGTATCACAAACTCGGAAATCCTTTATTAGGAGAAAGGTGTTCAAACCCTCCATTGGGGACCCTGTCCCTGTGGACCAGTGTTGAGAGGACAAGCCCCCTTCACTGGTTTGCTAATATTTTTTGAGGATTTTTTTGTCTATGTTCATCAGTGATATTGGCCTGTAATTTTCTTTTGTTTTGTAGTATCTTTGTTTGGTTTTGGTGTCAGGGCAATGTTAGCCTCGTAGAATGAGTTTGGAAGTCCTAGACACAGCAATCAGGCAAGAAAAAGAATAAAAACCATACAAATGGGAAGAGAGGAAGTAAAATTGTCACTCTTTGCAGATGAGATGATACTATAAATTAAAAACCCTATACATTCCTTCCAAAGACTATTATAACAAATAAATGAATTCAGTAAAGTTGCAAGAGACAATATACAGAAATCTGGTGCGTATCTATACACTAACAGTGAATTATCAGAAAGAGAAATCAAGAAAACAATCCCATTTACAACCACATCAAAAAGAATAAAATGCCTAGCAATAAATTTAACCAAGGAGGTGAAAGACCTGTACTCTAAAAACTATAAGACACTGATGAAAGAAATTGAAGATGATATAAATAAATGGAAAGATCTACTGTGCTCATGGATCAGAAAATTTAATACAGTTGACCCTTGAGCTATATGGGAGTTAGGGGCACCAACCACCCATGCAGTCAAAAATCCCTGTATAACTTTATAGTTGGCCCTCTGTACCTATGGTTCCATGTCCACAGATTCAACCAACTGTAGATCGTGTAGTACTGTAGTATTTACTATTGAAAAAATTCTGTGTAGAAGTAGACCCACATGGTCCAAACTCTTGTTGTTCAAGGGTCAACTGTATTGATAAAATGTCCATACTACCCAAAGCAATCTATAGGTTCAGTGCAATCTCTAGCAAAATACTCATGGCATTTTTCACAGAACTAGAACAAATAAACCCCACATTTATATGGAACCACAAAAAGCCTGAATATCTAAAGCACTCTTTAGAAAAAAGAACAAAGCTGGAGACATTATACTCCCTGACTTCAAACTATACTACAAAGCTATAGTAATCAAATCAGTATGGTACTGGCACAAAAACAGACACACAGATCAATGAAACAGAACAGAGAGGGCAGAGATAAACCCAAACACATATGGTCAATTAATCTACAACAAAGGAGGCAAATACAATGGGGAAAAGACAGTCTCTTCAATAAGTAGTGATGAGAAAACTGGACAGCTACATGTGAAAGAATGAAACTAGACCATTTTCACACACAATATACAAAAATAAACTCAAAATGGATTAAAGACATAAATGTAAGACCTGAAACCATAAAATTCCTAGATAAAAACACAGGAAGTACACTCCTTGACATTGGTCTTATCAGTACATTTTGGATATATCTCCTCAGGCAAGGGAAACAACAGAAAAAATTAACAAATGGAAACTAAAATTTTTGCACAGTGAAGAATACCATCAACAAACAAAAGGCAACCTACTGAATGATAAAAGAAATTTGCAAATTATATGTCCAATAAAGTGTTTATACCCCAAATATATAAAGAACACATATAACTCCATATCAATAAAAAAATCCAATTAAATCCAATTAAAAAATAGGCAGAGGACCTGAATAGGCACTTTTCAGAGAAGACATACAGGTGGTCAACAGGCACATGAAAACATGCTTAACATTGCTAATCATCAGGTAATGCAAACAAAACTGCAATGAGATATCACCTCACAACTAACAGAATGGCTATTATCAAAAAGGCAAACTATAAGTTTTGGTGAGGATGTGGACAAAAGGAAACCCTTGTGCACTATTCGTGGGAATGCAAATTGGTACAGTCACTACGGAAAACAGTTTGGAGGGTCCTCAAAAAATTAAAAATAGAACTACTATATGATCCAGCTATATCACTTCTGGATCTGAAGTAAACAAAAACACTAATTCAAAAAGATACATGCACCCCAATGTTCATCACAACATTATTTACAATAGCCAAGATATAGAAGCAACCTAAGTGTCCATCAACAGATGAATGGATAAAGAGAACAAACTTGTGGTTGCCAGAGCAGAGGAGGGTGGAAGGATGGGCAAGACAGGTGAAGGGGATTAAGAGGTACAAACTACCAGTTTAAGTCAACTGTCTTCAATAAACAACAACAAAAAAATCAAAGGTCATGATGCTTTGAAAATGTTAATACAAATAATGCTAGGCAAATGAGAAAACAAACTAGTTGGAGACAACCAGTGGAAGTGGGTTAGGGAAGCAGAGCCTCACTGAGAGTACATAAATATTAAAATTTGAAGAATGAGTAAGTGTTGAGAATCTAGAGACAAAGAATAATAAATATTTAGGATATAATGTCATAAAGTCTAAGAAGGAAATAAAGCAGTTTCTGAAAAGGAAGAAGATACCACTCTGTTTATGTTTAGTTTATCCTCTGCAACCCATATGCCATTATCTGTAACATAGTAAATAAAGACTTAATCAAGAGGATCACCAGGGGAAATGTGTTGTTTCTCTTTTCAATAGGAAAAAGAGAGGTTGTCTGGTAAAGTTTTTAAAATTAGTTAGTTGGTAGAAATAAAAGCCCTCATTCACCATGATTGCTGAGACCCTGAAATTATATGTGTAGTGGAGGTATATGCAAATACTGAGGCTCAGAAATATTATGTGACTGGTTTATTTCTCCTGTCTGATGCCTTCCTTTTCTGGTAACAAGATTTTGGTCCAAACAGCTTTTAATTATTAATTATAATTAATTATTAATTACTAATTTTTTTTTCTAATTATCTTCATCTGTGCATCAAAATCCTCTACTCAAACACTGCCAATATTTTATGGAGTAACTTGCTCTCTCACATAAGATGGGATGATAGATCATGCTGTTAGCAGGGTCAGAACTAAAATATATGAAAAGTATGATCCATTCTCTTCAAGTCAGATCTTGCAAATATGATACATAATTTTATTAATAGCTAATATAAAATAATAAATATAATGCTACTCCTGAAAAACAATCTTTTGATAGTAAAGAGTACAGTGGTATGGTAATTTGGTCCATTATATGGGACATTCCTTGTATTATATAAAGACAAATTTACATTTGTAAAATTCATACTTCTTATTCCTAGACTGCATCTACTATTGTGATTCCAGCTAAATTATTGCTACTTGATTATGTCACTCATTATATTAATTATCCTCCATATTTTCCAGTAAGTCTGTGTAAATAATTAACAGGAATCCTTATGTCAAATCACATTAGTGAAGTAATACATCAAACATCTCTTACAGCAAATCCACAAAACTCATGGATTAACTTTTATGATCCCAACTCAAGAAATTTGATAGCATGTGTTGTAGATAACAGTTATATTTATTATTGCTTATTTCGTGGCAAGCAATTTCAAAAGTAATTTATATGCATTAATTCACTTAATTCACCTGTGATGGTTAATTCAACATGTCAACTTGATTGGGCTAAGGGATGCCCAGATAGCTGTAAAATCATTATTTCTGATTGTGTCTGTGAGGGTCTTTGAATCTGAGTAAAGAAGATAACCAAGTACATCCTCACCAATATGGCTGGGCAGCATCCAATCCAGTGAGGGTCAGAATAGAACAGAAAGCTGAGTGAACTTGCTTTCTTTTCTTGAGCTGGGACACACATCTCCTCCTGCACTTTGACATCAGTGCTCCTGGTTCTGATCCTTCAAACTCATACTGAATTACATCACTGGCTTTCCTGGTTCTCAGAGTGCAGGTGTCAAAGCATGGGACTTTTTGGTCTCTATAATCACCTGAGCCAATTCCTATAATAAATCTCTTCTTATATCTATATGTTTATCTATCTATCTATCCATCCATCCATCCACTCATCCATTCATCCATCCATCCATCCACTCTATTGGTTCTGTTTCTCTGGATAACCTTAAGACACCTCCCAACAATCCCATAATAAATATACTTTTATTATATTCATTTTGTTTTTAATAAAACTAGGAAAAAAAACACTTGAATAAATTGTCTCATGTCACCTAGATGTTAAGTGGTAAAGCTAAGAATGCAGCATAGATTTTGATGGGTATAGGCACAGTCTTCTATAAATGAATCTTCTATATGAATCTACATTTATAAAAGAGATTAATGCTTTACTTTATAAAAAATTATCTTCCACATTTTAATAGCAAATTTCATATTCATTATATGCTTACTTGTAACAACTTTCTCAGGGATATATCATAATATGACAATGTAGAACTTTCAAATTCCTATTTTATGTGAGTATTTGGAAAACCTATTATAATAGATGGTACTGTACAGTGCTTTATATTTGAGCCTGAGATCAAGAATACCTGAATTTAAAGCAGAGCTCATAAATTTATTAATTGTATGGATTTGGCAAGTGTCATACCCATTTAAACCAGGAAAATAGAGATAATAATACCTAAACAAAACTTTTCTGATGAAATTAAATATGATAACATCTCAACTATGTAAGATGATTATGGTCAGAGTAAATGCACAATAAATTATAATCATTTTCTTTTATTTCTATAGACAGCTGTATGTTTAAAAACATAAATTGTCATACATTCATGTAGAGATGGTTCTAAATTTAACCAAGGAAATCTGAGTACTGAATTGAGTGCTCTTATGGTTTATGATGTCTATATTTAACAAAAATGCAATAATACCTTTTGCCACACATATGAATGTATGTTTTATACTACATGCAAATGTGAAACGTAAGGATCCTATCGACCACTTTGTGAAAATAAAAATGATTGATGAGTTTTATTATTTCAGTTTAGAAATTCAGTTGCAAAATATAAACTCCTGTGTTACCATGGTAGCACATTACATCACTCTAATTATATAATATATGCTTAGTTCCTGAAGAAAGGCAATTTAGCAGGATTTCCATACTGACATTCAGTATATTCAATAAGGGATTTAAAATTTATTTTGAACTTTTAATTTCTTGTGACTACTCCCTTACTTGAATGCCAGAAAGACCTTTGAAAGACTTTTGCTTTAATTTATAAATCCCGTTAATTTTTACACGATTGGAAGAGTGAACATTTATATATGAGCTGATAATCTTTCTTAGTATTACTGTTGACTAAAATGTGTTTTAGAACCCAAATTAAATTTTAGTTGTTTTTTTTTAAATTACCCAACAGGAATGCTTTTGTCAGTCACTTCAATTGCATCAATTGTAAGCAAAAATGAGACAGAATGGAGTTTCCACCTCAAAGTATTTATCTTTAGTATATTTTCTATTTATTAAAATTGTTAAGGACGGTAAGGAACACTATACACAACACAATATCCACAAATTGATATCTTAGATAAAATAGACCAATTGTGTGAAGGACTCATGCTACCAAAAAGCAGGCAAAGAAACATACATAATTTTAATAGGCCTGTATCTATTGAGGAAATTGATTCAATAACTAATAAGCCCTCTAAAAAGAAATAATCAGGCACAGATTGTTTTACAAATGATTTAAAGAACATTTAAGAAAATAATTATACCAATTCTCCACAACCTCTTCTAGAAAATAGAAGCAGAGAGAACACTTCCTAATTCATAATATGAGGTAAGCAAGAATCCAAATATACCACAAATGTATGAAGAAATCTCACTGAACTGGGTAGGGAAAACAGGCTCTGACCTAAGTTTGGAAATGAGTGGACTATCCAAAGTTAAAGACAAAATAAACTGTATATAAGCAAGGTACACTAGCTGATAAAGTTAAACCCCAGAGGATATTGGTTAACAATTCTGGTACTACTATAAATATATACTGGAACTGAACAATTAGGTAAATGGATGGCAGACAATTGAAGCCAGTTTTCTCACTGTTAGTGTGGGAAATTGCAGATAAGCAAGGAGAGGGGAACTAGAATGACTCATTTGGTAACGGATACGTTAGAGTTTGAGACGTCATTATGAGATCAAGTTTAGCTTAATATAAACACAGACCGTAACATACACATATATTGATAGATATACATGCATATATATATGTTAGTATAGAAGCATATATTTCCTTGCTCTGTCAGTTGAGGAAAACTGAAAGCAATGACAATAGGCAAGAAGCACACCTAGCACCTATGTCTTGGTTTCTAACACCACTCTCCAATTATAAAAACCCATGCTCCTAAGAGAAATGACTGATATTACAAAATATACATGAGCTAGGAGAACTCATAATATCAGAAAGTAAGGAAGTATGCAAAATAACACCCACAATGGTTGTAGTGTGCCAAATGACACAGGAGACAACTGAAAAACCTCCCCAAGTTCAAAGCTCTTCAGTAATTTGAATGACAAACTAAAGTTACATTTAATTATAACCCAAAATGTAGAATAAGTACACATGAGTCCATACTGATATAAATAAATAACCTGAATAAAAATGAGGGTAAACCTACAATGTAGAAAAGTTCTAAATAATTTACATAGATACTCTGTCTTCAAGGAGGCAGAACATAATTCCCTACTCCTCACCTGTAGGCTAAGAATAGTAACTTCCTTCTAAGGAGTACAGCATGAAAGAGGTAAAGAAGAGTCCCTTTACAACAAAAAAGCTTGACAAACACTATGTCAGCCAAGTGTTCAAAGTCATCATCAACTGTTGTAAGTCATGTTAATAGTATGTGATGAAAATGGCACTTTACCTCTATGTTCTTCCTCCCAAAAGCTATAACCTTTGATTCACGGTAAGAAAAAATATCAGAAAAATCTCAATAGAAGGTCATTCTATAAAATACCTGGCCAGGGGGCTTCCCTGGTGGTGCAGTGGTTGAGAATCTGCCTGCCAGTGCGGGGGACACGGGTTCGAGCCCTGGTCTGGGAGGATCCCACATGCCACGGAGCAACTAGGCCCGTGAGCCACAGCTACTGAGCCTGCGCATCTGGAGCTCGTGCTCCCAACAAGAGAGGCCACGATAGTGAGAGGCCCGCGCACCGTGATGAAGAGTGGCCCCCACTCACCGCAACTAGAGAAAGCCCTCACACAGAAACCCAACTCGCACAGAAGACCCAACACAGCCATAAATAAGTAAGTAAATAAATAAATAAATAAATAAATAAATAAATAAATAAATAATAATAAAAAAAATACCTGGCCAGTGCTCTTCAAAGCTGTCAAGGTCATCAAAAACAAGGAACATCTGGAAAACTTGCACAGCCAGGAGTACCTGAAAGAGAAATGATGAATGAACTTGAATGATGGAATGACGAATGATAGAAAATTATGAATAATGTGATATTCTGGATGAGATCTGGGAGTGAAAAGGATATTAGGTAAAATTTAAGGAAATCTGAATACAATATGCTTAGCTAATAATAATGTATTTATATTCATCCATTATTTGTAAGAAATGTACCACACAAATGTAACAATGTTAATAACAGCTAAAACTGTGTTTGGGTTACATGAGAACTCTCTGTACTATCTTTACAACTTTTAAAAATAAAACTAAATCTCTTCTTAAAAGTAAATTTCATTTAAAATAAAACAAAATATGTTACATAATTATTTATACAGCAGCAAAGTGTTCACTGAATGGATTTCCCATAATTCATTTAAACACTTTGCTGATACTAAGCATATAGGTTTATTCCAAGTTTCACAATCCATGCATCCATTCAACAAATGTGTATTAAAATCTTTATGTGTCAGATGCTATAGTAATATTTGAGATTCAGCAACAACAACAAAAACAGTAGAAATAAGCCTCTGTAAGAGCATGCTAATAACTAGAGAGGGAGAGAGGCAAAAGGCAAATAAAATACAATTGAAGAAGAGGCAATCAAATAAAAATAAAAGCAGATATATTGTTGGGGGGGTGGCTTTTAAAAATCCCATCATCTCCAGCCTCTTCCTCTAGCTGCTCTATGGACAGGAGAATGAAGGAGTAAAAGAAGGAAGATCCCTTAGAATTTTATTGCATTGGCCTAGGAGAGAAATTTAGGTGCTGTGGGGTTAGATTAGGATGGTAGCAAGAGACATAGTAATGAAGGATTGGTCTCTGAATGTATTACAAGGAGAAGCCAGAAGAATTCTCATTATTTGGATGTGAGTATGAGGGAAGAAGATAAATCAAGATTATTCTTTTTTATTAATGAAGGTATTTGTTGCTATAAATGTCTCTCTTAGAAATGCATTTGCTGCATTTCATACATTTTGGTATGTCATGTTTTCATTTTCATTTGTTTCAAGATATTTTTGAATTTCTCTTTTGATTTCTTCTTTGACTCATTGGTTGTTTATAAGCATGTAGTTTAACCTTTATATTTTTGTGAATTTTCTAGTTTTCTTCTTGTAACTGGTTTCTACTTTCATTCCACTGTGTACAGAAATGATGCTTCATGTGATTTCAAAATTCTTAAATTTAAGATTTGTTTTGTGGCAAAACATATGATCTATCCTGGAGAATATGCTGTATGTGCTTAAGAAGAACACGTATTCTGCTGCTGTTGGATGGAATGTTCTATAAATATCTGTTAAGTCCATCTGGTCTAATGTGTATATTGCTCCTGTTTAAAAATGTGCAGAGGTACTGAACTGAAATTTTTCCAAAGAAGATACACAAATGGACAAGTACACAAAAAGGTGCTCAACATCACTAATCATCAAGGAACTGCAAATCAAAACCACAATGAGATATTACCTCATACCTTTTAGAATGGATATCATCAAAAAGGCAAGAAATAGCAATACTGATGAGAAAAGGGAACACTGTTTCATTGTACGTGGAAATGTAAATTTGTTCAGCCACTCTGGAAAACAGTATGGAAGTTCCTCAAAAAATTAAAAATAGAACTACCATATGATCCAGCAATTCTACTTCTGGGTATAGATTAAAAAATATGAAAAGGGAATATTAGAGAGATATCTGCTCTCCCATGTTTATTGCTGCATTTTTCTCCCAATATCTAAGATATGGAAACAACCTAAGTGCCAGTCAATGGATAAGTAGATTAAGAAGATATGGTACACATATATGCAATGGAATATTATTTAGCCATGTGAAAAAAGGACATCTTGTCATTTTCAACTATATGAATGGACTTTGAGGTCACTATGCTAAGGGAAACAAGTCAGACAGAGAAAGGTAAACTCTGTATGATATCACTTATATACAAATTTTTAAAAAGTCAACTTCATAGAAACAGACTAAAATGGTAGTTACCAGAGGCAGGGGGTTGGGGAAAAAGAGGAGATATTGGTCAAAGAGTATAAAGTTTCAGCTAAAAGATGAATAAGGTCTGGGGATCTGATGCACAGTATAATGAATATACTCAAGCTGCTGAAAGAGTAGATCTTAAATATTCTCACCACAAAAAAAGGAAATGGTGACTATGTATTGTGATGCAGGTGTTAATAAATGCTGTAATGGTAATCATTTTTCAATATATAAGTGTATCAAATCAACATGTTGTACACCTTAAATAATGAACACTGTTATATGTAAATTATCTTAATAAAGTTGGAGGAAAAAAGTCCATAAACTAAGAAGCTAAAGAAAAACACCTTATACTTTGCATAAAGGTAATTAAAATGCACAACTTTTAAGTATTTTAAAACATTTGCGTAATTGTCCTAAATGCAGAAACAAAAACAACCAGTGAGATTGTTTAATCTATTTCCCCAGAATTAGTGCATGCATTTGAATTAGGCAACTGCATAAAACAAAAAGCCTAAAATAAAAGTGAATGAATACAATAAATGCTTAATTTTTATATAAAAGAAGTCCAGAAGTAGGTAGTACAAGGCTTCTGTAGCTCCTCCATGATTATCAGAGACTCAGTCTCTTTCTATCTCATTGTGCCAGAATCCTATGATTTGATGATTTTAATACTCAAGTATAAGAAAGATGCTCTCACGCCATACTTGTGATCCAGTTTTCAGAAATAAACAAGGAAGAAAGGAAGGGCAAAGAGAATGTACCTTCTAGGAAATTTTGCCAGTACATTGTCTTTAACAGCCTTATCTGAAATCTCATCACCACAATCACCTTCACATCATTTGCTAGAACTACATCACATGACCAAACCCAGATGCAATCTACTGTACAACATAGTACCTATAGTTAACAATATACTATTGTGTACTTTAAAATAAGAGGATAGATCTCACATTAAGCATTCTTACCGCACATACACACAAACAGAAGGAAGTTTTTGGAGGAGATGGATGTGTTTAGTGTCTTAATTGTGGTGAAATATCACCAGTGTATGCATATATCCAAACTCAGCAAGATGAATACATTAAATGCATGCAATTTTTTGTACATCAATTATACATCATAAAGGTTAAAATTAAAAAAAAAAAAAGGTTTCCTAACAGATGCATTGTGATCCATAAAAATTCAGAAAAAAGTTTTTACTAAGGAGGAAGAAAAGTGTATCTTCAGTAGTCATTTACCAGTATATATTCTATTCAGTTACAATGAAAATACAGTTGACCCTTGAACAAAGGGTTAGTGGCACCAGCCCCCCAAGCAGTCGAAAATCCAACTTATATTTGGCCCTCCGTATTTAAGGTTCCTCCACATAAATGGTTCCTCCTTATCCGAGCTTCTGCATCCTCAGACTCAATCAAGCAGGGATTTTGTAGTACTGAAGTATTTACTATTGAAAAAAAAAAATCTGTGTGTAAGTGGACCTGCACAGTTCAAACCCATGTGGTTCAAGGGTCAACTGTATCTTTCCTTAAAAATATTTTAAGTGTCATATGTCTGTTATAGTTTTATTTTATTTCCTAATTAGTATAAAGTTTAATACTTAGTTGCATGTTTAATAGTCATTTGTGTTTCTGCATGTCTGTATTTACAAGAAGGTAAATTATGAGAACGTCTTGAGAGACAAACCAAGGGCTGAGAAAAACAAAACAACTGCCATTTAACTTAATGGTTAGAAAAGAGCCAGTTGTAAATTCAGAGTAACTGTTCTTTATGGGACAATTTTGAGAAGAACCAAAGTATTATATGACCCACTGTAATGTGGAAAGTGTAAATTCCCTTTTACTGTCATTCGTGTGATATGAACCACTATATCTCCAGAACGACCCTGTTCAAAAGTAATTATATTATCAGAGAAAGAAAATTATTAGCACATTTGCATAAATTAATTTATTGTTTAAATAGCTGTAATGGAAAATGATGGTACTCTCAGGGTTTGTACTAAGGTAAATCATGACAGAGGAAAGGAGAATAAAATATGGCAAACTGCTCCAAAAGTAATTCATATTAGGGCTTTTCTCTGTTATACCAGGCTAAATTTCATCAGAGATTTATTTCCTTAAGTAGAGTGGCATCCCAAGAATACAGAGATTCTGAAGATTAGTTTTCAAACTTTATTAAGGTCATCCTTGAATGGAATACATTATAAATTTTTACCACTTTAACTTTTGATATGTTGAGTTAAAAACATTCAAAGCATACATGTATTGGTGAAGTAAAGCATTACAAAACAATGCCACTTAGTTTTTCTGGAAGAACTAGGGAACATACAGATAATGACCCTGAGTATGTCCTCTTATTTTCTATCATCAAAACATAATTTTGGCTGAGTGCACAGGGCATGTGCCAACATCAAGATTTAAAAGAGTGCTTTGACTTTAGCTTTATTAATAAAACGAATGTCCTTGAAATCTACTTTCTCTCTTTCTTCATCATGGTTGTAGGCCCAAATCATTTCCTGGGACAATAATATTCTCTGCTCCCAACCCTTAGTCATAATAGGTAAGGTGGAAAAATTGAAGAAGGAGGGTCAAAAATCTGTGAGGATTCTTCACTAATGTATTAATAAAGAAATTGTTTTATGAGCACCGTTCTATCTCCATAAAGATAGGGGAATATGACAAAATGAATTCAACCAGGTGTAAACCAGGATACCATAGCCAAGAAATAATGAAAATCAAATGCTCTTACAAACTCATATCTAGTTAAGAATCATGCAATTTGATCCAGAATCTTGGATTCCAAACCAAGTCAACAAACTAAAAACAAACAAAAAAAAAGCAAGTGAAATAAAAGAAACCAGCACTAGCGTAGAAGAAAATCAGGGTATTTTTGGAACAGAAATAGGTCTAAAATCTAGGGAAAATCTAGCGTCATTGAGAGAGAGAAAGTGAGCCCATACGAATGGCAAATTTAGGAAATGACCAAAGGTCGTTTCATTAAATTATATTTAATATTGAGGTTAAAAGAAGGAGATAGATGTTTCTAGAATTTAATGCATTGACATATCCATTTTGTGATTGGCTGCATGTTCTGTGTGCGAAATATTCAAATATCTAAGTGCCTGTTTGCTCCACCATTTGGTAGGGATCAGAAGTATCCTCAACCCCTATTAATATGCGTTACACTTTTTAGAGAATCACTTCCAATCAAAGGAAAAAGCAAATATATCAAAAGCAACAGCAACAACAAAAACCTTAATAATATCTCTCTAATCTGTAGAAGTCTATTAATTTAGTAATTTGTACAAAGTTCTTCATTATCATTTATTATTGTTTAACATAGGCTTTAAAAAAATCAAATATAGAGGGCATAAGAGATTGATTTTCCCATGGGAAACAGGAGAGCCTGAAATAATAAATTTTCAAAATAGGTCTATTTAATGTTCCAATTTTTATCCTGATAGCAGCCCAGCAAGCAACCAAGAAGAGATTATTCCTTCCTGGAGGTAGCTGCATTCAGCGACAAAACTGTCTTTCTAACGTGTATGGACCACAAAGAGGAGGAGGAGGTAGATTAAGAAGTCTTTTTGTCATTTTTGGAGGAAGATGTTCCAATGTGCAACAATAAAAGATACCAATAGATGATAGGAAGTGAAGAAGGTCCACTGAATATCTTAACTATCAGTGTATTGTTGAATTGCTTTTGTGATTAAAAAAATACCGTTGTTAGACTGTAAACGATTAATAAAAGTAAAAAAAAAAATGATACAGAGTAGTTTCAAGGGGCACCACATTGTAGCTCAGGTCAGTTGGTCAGACTCGAACAGTAATAACAACCTGAAAAGGTATCAACAGTGGTGAGACATGATGTGTGGCCTTGAGCTGGGGTCAAAGGCCTGATATAGTCAATCTGCAGATGTGGAACACACACGGGAAACCCCTAGTGCAATGAGATCTCCTCCACTGGGAGATAACCTACTAAACTTTTGGCGGGAGTCACAGGTCTATCATACAGTGGTAGCTCAGTTTATAGTAGTGGATATGTTGCCATGTCTAGTACGATGATTGATCTAGGCAGTAATGGTCACAATCTGAGGAGTGCAGGCTTGATCAGCAGCTTGTTTCTAGTCAGTTGCATCAGAAAATGATATTTTACCATGGACATCCACATGAATTACCCAGGTATTTACACAAATAGCCATGATTCGTTTCCACATTTCATGGCCCCAAAGAGCAGTGTCTACAATTTGCCAGTATTTTATTTTTCAAGGGCAGATCAAACAGTGAGGCAATTGGGAACAGCCCAAGAATCAGTAGAAAAATATACCAAGGTTAATCTAAGGGAGTATTTGCCAGAGTTATGAGATGGCCTTAAGTTCTGCCCAATGAGTGGAGTAACTACGTCTGTTTTGGGTTCTGCTCAGCTGGTACTGCAGCAGAACAGCTTCAGCAGCCCGGTGGGCATGACTGGTCCTTAGCTTAGCCAAAATCCTTCAGTGTTTTCCTTTGCTCTTTAGCACAACTTGTAAATTTTTGGTGAAACCTGGACATAATGTATCAAGTAGTAAGAACCAAGGTAATTGGGTTTTTAATGAGGTTTTATGATAAACTGGTTTGTTGTTGGCATGTTCAGTGGTTGCTTTAGCATAGGTGCCTGGGGCTTAAATTTCCTGTAGTATGTTTGCTTTCTTTTTTCTTTCTTCCCTGTTGTCTTAAGAATTTCCTTAAGAAATTCTTTATTCCCGTCTTACCCCTAGGTTTTTCATGACCTTTTTTTTTTTTTTTCTTAGATTCCATATGTATGTGTTAGCAACAGACCTACTAGAGAATGGACTTGAGGACACGGGGAGGGGGGAGGGTAAGCTGTGACAAAGCGAGAGAGTGGCATGGACATATATACACTACCAAACGTAAAATAGATAGCTAGGGGGAAGCAGCCGCATAGCACAGGGAGATCAGCTCTGTGCTTTGTGACCACCTAGAGGCGTGGGATAGGGAGGGTGGGAGGGAGGGAGACGCAAGAGGGAAGAGATATGGGAACTTATGTATATATATAACTGATTCACTTTGTTATAAAGCAGAAACTAACACACCATTGTAAAGCAATTATACTCCAATAAAGATGTTAAAAAAAAAAAAATTCTTAGTGTCTGTGCCTTTCAGCTCTCTGAGTAATCCACTGTTAACACATTGGAACCTTGTTGATTGGTGGCAAGATGTAGGGGGATGGGAAGCATTCTATTATCTTACAACTAAATCTTAGTTGTTCATGGTACCTGAGTTACTTCATAGAGTTTTCAGGCCCGATACTCCCTTTCCTTTTGGCCCCTCATCTGGGCCAGCTGATAAAAGAGCCTGAGTGCTCCCTCCTTTGGCCCTAGGCTGCATGTGCAGGAGAACCATCAACTCAGTCCTACCCTCTAACCACAGTAAAATCCCAGCCAGTCTCCTTTCCTTGCCATCTCAAGCTATTTCTAGACCTGCTTGGGAGTCAGCCTTGTTCCTCCCAGAAAGCCTCATTATGTTAGTAATAGACCTTTACCTACCCTCTTGGTGCATGAATGGTGTCATCAGTTTTGATATCCACACCAAATTTTATGTGATGTGACTATCACATTTCTTTGAAGTGATCACAACATGAGGGGATGTTAACCTAATCACACCCTATAAAACCTGAAAAGCTATGATTTGTACACACAAACACACACACACACACGATAATAGCAATCCCTGAAATATTACATGAATTTGATTGTCTGCTCAATCTTGGTACTTAGCCATTTCTCATGAAAAATTAGGCATATGGAATAATTGAAATAAATTCTCCCATTAGAAGGCCCAGTTTAATCAAAATGACCGTGGTTTGCTGAACGTTGCCCCCCAGAGATGTCTATATCCTAATCGCCAGAACCTGTGAATATATTATCTTACTAAGTAAAAGGGACTTTGCAGAATCTTGAGAAGGGGAGATTATCCTTCATTGTCTGGGCAGGTCCAATGCAATCACAAAGTTTTTTATAAGAGAGAGGCAGGAAGATCAGAGTTAGAATACATAAGAATGGAAGTAGATGCCAGGGAGAGATTACACTATAATTGCAGACTGAAGATGGAGAAGGGCCATGAGCTAAGGAATGTAGGTATTCTCTAGAAGCTGGAAAAGGCAAGGAACACTGTCTCTACTACAGCCTATAGGAAAAACACCTGCTTGCAGATCCATTTTTTACTTCCAAATTCCAGAACTTTAAGAGAATAAATAAATAAATAATCACTACACCACTTAGTGTGTGGTAATTTGTTAAGGGTGCAATAAGAAGTTAATATAGTGGCAAAAGGAAGGAAATGAGCTGATTTTTTTCCCCACTGTTGCCTACAGAAGAACATGTTGATTTACTACTGAAAACTGAATCCTAAGAGCTACTCTGGTTTGCGTGGTTTCCAAAGCCTGGTTGAAATTTTCCTTCATTTCTTTAAGCTAGCTCATGCCCTTATAATGAAATTGATTTTTAATCAATTCAACCATGTTGTTTTGAATTGCCCACATTTAAAAAACAATAAATATATAATTTATTTTCCTGGACAGTTTCTAAACTCAAATAAGATAAAGCAAGCAATTTGCTCAATGAAAGATGGCCACTGTTAGATAAACAAAGATGTTTCAGTGTAACATAAAAAAAGGAATAGTATAACACTGACACTTTGAATTTCCCTTCCTGAATCCAATATTTATCATTTCCTTCTTCCTTAAAGGTAGTCATTAACCAGATTTCAAAAACTGCAGTTATGATTTTGCTTGTTTCTAACCTTATATAAATTGAATTACATAATATACATCTATTATCTAGTTTTTTCACTCATAATAATGTTGGAAAATTCTTCCATGTGAATATATGCAAGTAGATTTCAATTATTTTTATCATTGTGTAAAATATTTCATATAAATAAGCTGTAAATTATTTATCTGTTCTTTTACTGATGTACAGTGTAGTTTTTTCTAGCTTTTGGCCTATATGGATAATGCTACTATCCACTCTCTCATGTGTATCTTTTGGCAAACATATACATGCATTTATGTTAGCTATATTCTCAGAAAAAATATTTTTTAGATCAAAGGATATTAATGTATTAACATCAGTAGATAATGACAAACAACTTTCCAAAGTGACTATATAAAATCCCATTTCCACCAGCAATATATAAGATTTTTAATTTGTCCATATCATCACCAATATTTCTTAATTTCAAGCATTTTAATTTTAGCCTATCTGGTGGGTAAGTAGTGATATATCACTATGGTTTTAAATTTGCATTTCCCTGGTTAGTAATGAGCTTGACTAAACTTTCATACTTTCATTGCCTATTTAAACATTCTCTTTTGTGAAGCCTGTTCAAGTATTTTGCACATTTTCTCTGCAGATTTATCACTGATTTGTAGGAGTTCTTTCATTAGGTATATGTTTTGCAAATGTCTTCTCTGATCTGTGCTTTTCCTTTTACAAATGTTAACTCTATTTTTGATGAATATAAATTATTAATTTAAACCTAATTTGTCAGTCATTGCTTTATGGTTATACATTGTGTTCCCCATTTAAGAAATCATTCCTTATTCTAATGTAAAGGAGATATCTATTATCTTCTATAAATTTTGTTACTTTGCTCTTCTATTTAAATCTACACTCTACTTGTAATTAAATTTTGGTGTGAGATAGGATTGTGTGAAAAAGAATTAACATAACAGGTCTGTTTGCTCAGTCCTCACATGTCTTCAAAGCTGCCTGGAACCATCATGAACCCTTGGTCAACTCCCAAGAATGTGCTCCTTGGAAGGTCCTTTATGTTAATGACTGATGATTCTTTACATCTGGAATAATAAGTTGTGCCATATCAACTTATCAGTTCTGCTTTGCACAAACACCAAGATCGATAATGTGCACTAGTTTTCATTTTGGGGTTCCTGTGTTTCAGTTACCATGGCTGGTCACATAACAGGATATGCTTATGTGACCAGCCTTCCATCAACACCCTGGGAAGGGACACTTTTCATGTGTCCCAGAAAGTCACAGGCCAGGGATAAATGCATTCTATCCAGTACCAGAAGTGGAAGAACATGGAAGCCTGTATGTTATTCCTCAGAAGTTTGCCCAATGCTTATCTTTTTTTCCTGTTTCTGTTGTTCTTTATCTGTTTGCTTATCATATATATATAAAACCTGCTATCAATTCTTATGAGTCCTTGGATCAAATCATCAAGTTTGAGTATGGGGGTGAGATTACCAAAACAAGCCAAGATTTACTGTCCTTTGTATAGACATTCAAATGACTCAGCACCATTTATTAAAATACCATTTTTCCCCACTGTCTCTGTCTTAAATTAAGATTATGTATAAGTATTGGGCTGTTAGTGTACTCACTAATTCTTTTCAGTTGACCTTTGTCTATCATTTATTCAATGCCACATCATCTTAAATACTAAGTTTTGTTAGTCTATAGAATGTCTTCTTAACTTGTTCTTGAGGAGGGAACACTTCCAAACCCATTCTATGAAGCCACCATTACCAATACCAGATAACAATACCACAAGAAAAGAAAACTATAGACCAATATCCTTGATGAATATCAGTGCAAATATTCTGAACAAAACACGGGCAAACTTAATTCAAGAACATATGAAAAGGTTTATACACCATCACCAAGTGGGATTTATCCACGGGATTTAAGGACAGTTCAACTTATGCAAATCAATAAATTAATACATCATATCAATAAAATGAGAGATAAAAATTATGTGATCATCTCAATAGAGGCAGGAAAAGCATTTGACAAAAATATAACATCTTTTCATGATAAAATCCCTTAACAGATTGAGTATAGAAGGAACAAACCTCAATGTAATAAAGGTCATATACTACAAACTAGCAGCTAACATTATGCTGAATGGAGAAAAATTGAAAGCTTTTCCTCTAAGATCAAGAACAAGACAAGGATGCCCACTCTCACCACTTCTATTCAGTATAGAACCAGAAATCCTGGCTAGAGCAATTAGGCAAGACAAAGAAACAAAAGACATCTGAATTGAAAAGAAAAAGTAAAATTATCATTATTTGCTAATACATTTTTATATACAGAAAATCTCAAAAAGTCAATCAAAAAAACAGTGGTAACTAATCAATAATTTCAGTAAAGTTGTAGGATACAAAATCAACATACAAAAATCATTTGTGTTCTATATACTAACAACAAAACATCTGAAAAAGAAATTTTAAAAAAAGATCTCATTCACAATAGTATCAAAAACAATAAAATAGGGGGCTTCCCTGGTGGCGCAGTGGTTGAGAATCTGCCTGCCAATGCAGGGGACACGGTTTTGAGCCCTGGTCTGGGAAGATCCCACATGCCATGAAGCAACTGGGCCCGTGAGCCACAATTACTGAGCCTGCGCGTCTGGAGCCTGTGCTCCGCAACAAGAGAGGCTGCGATAGTGAGAGGCCTGCGCACCGCGATGAAGAGTGGCCCCTGCTCGCCGCAACTAAAGAAAGCCCTCGTACAGAAACGAAGACCCAACACAGCCATAAATAAATAAATAAGTAAATAAATTTTTAAAAAAAGATGCAACATGGGTAGCACATAACTCCTTAAAAGAAATAAAATAAAATAAAATAAAATACTTAGAAATAAATTTAACTAAGAAAGTGAAAGATCTATGCAATGAAAACTATGAGACTTTTTACTGAAAGAAATCAAAGAAGACACAAACAAATGAAAAGACATCCCATTGTTCATGGATTGGAAGAATTAATATTTTTAAAAAGATTCCATACTATCTAATGCTGCTACAGAACCAATGTAATCCCCATGAAAATACAGAGGCATTCTTCAAAGAAAAAGAAGAAACAATCCTAAAATTTGTCTGGAACCAGGAAAGACCCTGAATAGCCAAAGAAATTCTGAAAAGAAAAGAACAAACCTGGAGGTATCACACTTCTGGATTTCAAACTACACAACAAAGCCACAGTAATAATAACAGTATGGTATTGGCACAAAACAGACATATAGACCAATGGAATAGAATCAAGAGCCCAGAATTAAATCCCAGCATATACAGTCAACTAGTAGGGAGCCAAGGACATCCAGTGGGAAATGAATAGTCTCTTTAACATATGGTGCTGGGAAAACTGGAGAAACACAGGTAGAACCATGAAATTGGACTGCCATATCAGAACACTCACAAAAATTAACTTGTTGTGGATCAAAGACTTAAACATAAGACCTGATAACATAAATCTTCTAGAAGAAAACATAGGGAAGAAGAGACTTGATATTGGTCTTGGTAAAGATTTTTTGAACATGATGCCAAAAGTACAAACAACAAAAGCAAAAATCGGTAAATGGGACTACATCAAACTCAAAAGCTTTGCACAACAAAATAAATAATTAATAAAATGAAAAGACAATCTACAGAGTGTGAGAAAAATTTTGCAAATCATATATTGAATAATGGGTTAATAACCCAAAAAAGGAACTTATAGAACTTAACAACAACAACTCGTCACAGAAACAATCCAATTAAAAAATGGGCAGAAGAACTAAATAGACATTTTTCAAAAGAGGATTATCAGTATGACCAACAGGCACATGAAAACAGGCTCAACATCACTAATCATCAGGAAAATGTAAATCAAAACCACCTCAGGTGAAATATCACCTCACACCAGTTAGAATGGTTATCAAGAAGAGAAGAAACAACAAGTGCTGGCAAGGATGTTGTAAAAAGGGGGTCCTTATACACCATTAGCAGGAAAGTAAATTGGTCGAACCACTGTGGAAAATAATATGAAGATTCCTTAAGAAATTAAACATAGATCTACCATATGATCCAGCAACTCCACTTCTGGGTATATACCCAAAGAAAATGAAAACAGAATTTCAATTTCATGCATTCCATGTTTATTGTAGCATTAGTCACATTAGCCAATATATGGAAACAACCTAAATGCCCACCAAAGGAATAATGGATTAAAAAGATGCAGCATACATACACAATGGAATATTATTCAGTTATGAGAAAGGAAGATAATCCTGCCATTTGTGACAACATGGATAGACCTTGAGCACATTATGCTAAGTGAGATGTCAGACAGAGAAGGACAAGTGTTGTATGATATCACTACTATGTGAAATCTAATAAAGTCAAATTCATAAAAAAAAGAGAATAAATTGGCAGTTACCAGTGGATGGGGGTTGGGGGATAAGATTGGTGTTGTTTAAGGGTACATACGTGCAAGAAGTGGTAAATAAGTTATCAAGATATGATACAGAGTATAATGAATATAGACAACAATATCATACTGTAATTGTGTAATATGATAAATATTGCTATAATGACAATCATACTACAACACCTAACTGTATCAAAGAAACATGTACACATTAAATTTACACAATGTTACATGTCAAATTTATTTAATTTTTTAAAAAGTACAGTTGACCCTTTACATCAAGGGTTGAACTGTGCAGGTCCACTTATAAGCAGAGTTTTCAGTAGTAAATATTACAATACTACACAATCTGGGGTTGGTTGAATCCATGAATGTGGAACTGCAGATACAGAAGAAACAAGGATATGGAAGAACTGCATATGTGGAGGGCTGGCTATAATTTATATGTAGACTTCAATTGCATGGAGTGTCTTTACCCTTAACTCCCCCATTGCTCAAGGGTCAACTGTATTTGGATGCTTCCTCTCTTTATTCTCTAGAAATATTTGCATGATTTTGGAATTATTTTTCTCTTAAATATTTGCCAGAAATAATGGGTAATATAATTCTGTTACGTAGTTTTATTTGTTGGAAGATTTTTAAGTATAGATTCAATTTTTTTTAAATAGCAAGCTATTCAGGATTTCGATTTTCTCTTGTGTGAGTTTTGATGTTGCATAATTCAAGCAATATGATAAAGTCTAAATTTTTCACATTTGTTGACATTAAGTTTTATCTTTTTAATATCTCTCGCATTTACAGTATTCTCCCCTTTTTTATCTGAGATTGGATATTTTTGTCTTCTCTCATCTTTCTTGATTTGTCTTAGAAAGTGTAAGTATATTTTATTAATCTTTCCAGAGAGCCATTTGTTTTGTTGATTTCCTCTATTGTATTATTTATGTCATTACTTTCTGCTCGATCTTTATTATTCCCATTGTTCTAATTTCTTAGAATTTAATTTGCATATCATTTTCTTGAGATGGATGCATAACATTTTGATATCTTAGACTGTTTTAATTTTAGCATATGGATTTACAGCCATTAGCTTCCCTTTAGAAATTGCTCTAGCTGGGTCCAACAAATTTTGTTTGTTTGTTTTCCAGGTAAATATATTTTCAAATATCCATTGTAACTTTTTTCAAGCAATATTTAAGAGTACATTGCCAGGGCTTCCCTGGTGGCGCAGTGGTTAAGAATCTGCCTGCTAATGCAGGGGACACGGGTTCGAGCCCTGGTCTGGGAAGATCCCACATGCCGCAGAGCAACTAGGCCCGTGAGCCACAACTACTGAGCCTGCGCGTCTGGAGCCTGTGCTCCGCAACAAGAGAGGCTGCGATAGTGAGAGGCCCGTGCACTGCGATGAAGAGTGGCCCCCGCTTGCCGCAAGTAGAGAAAGCCCTAGCACAGAAACGAAGATCCAACACAGCCAAAAATAAATAAATAAAAATAAATAAAAGAGTACATTGCCAGATATATGAAATTTTCTATCTGATCAAAGACAATATGATGTAAGATTTTAGCCCTTTGAAATGTATTAAGACTTTTTCTATGGCTCAGCATTTAGTCAATTTTAAAAACCATTCGATGTATTCTAAAAAAAAATTATACTGCAATTGTCAGCACAGTGTTTTATATGTGTCTACTGGATCACGTTTGCTCATTGAATTGTTAAACTTTCATGATGTTTCCTGTTTTGTATGATTCATATATCAGGTACTGAGAGTGGTGTATTAAGATCTTACATTATAGATTATTTTATTTTTCTTTGTAGTTACATCTTTCTGATGAGTTTATCATTAATCATTATCAAATTACCCTCTATTTAGCAATGCTTTTCTATTACTGTCTATTTTGTCTGATATTATTCTGGCTTCAAACTTTGCCAGGGGCTTTGACTATATACTTAATGTTTTTCTTTAGCCTTTCATCTCAATTGTAATTTTTTGAGATAATATATGCACTATTTATACTACAAGGCTAATTTTAATGAATGTGACAATCTAAAACATTATAAAAATATAATGCAAATATCCTTCCCAATTAGATAATAATGTATTACTTATTTATCCATTTTAAGTATGTTTATATATCAATTTTTTCCAAAGATTAACCTTATCCTGCATTGAACTATCTATAAATTAATTGGTAAAATGCATTCCATAAATTTATAAAATATGAATACCTATTGCCATTTTGCATTGATTGACAGCTGTATAGAAAAGGGAAACTGAGTTACAACTCAATTTTTGAAGAACATGTTAATGGAATCTTGACTAGATGAGGAAACAAAGGTGGATGGGAAATAAAAACAAAAATAAACAAATGGGACCTAATGAAACTTAAAAGCTTTTGCACAGCAAAGGAAACCATAAACAAGACCAAAAGACAACCATCAGAATGGGAGAAAATATTTGCCAATGAAGCAAATGACAAAGGATTAATCTCCAAAATTTACAAGCAGCTCATGCAGCTCAATAACAAAAAAACAAACAACCCAATCCAAAAATGGGCAGAAGACCTAAATAGACATTTCTCCAAAGAAGATATACAGATTGCCAACAAACACATGAAAGGATGCTCAACATCATTAATCATTAGAGAAATGCAAATCAAAACTACAATGAGATATCATCTCACACCGGTCAGAATGGCCATCATCCAAAAATCTAGAAACAATAAATGCTGGAGAGGGTGTGGAGAAAAGGGAACCCTCTTGCACTGTTGGTGGGAATGTAAACTGATACAGCCACTATGGAGAACTTTATGGAGGTTTCTTAAAAAACTAAAAATAGAACTACCATACGACCCAGCAATCCCACTACTGGGCATATACCCTGAGAAAACCATAATTCAAAAAGAGTCATGTAACAAAATGTTCATTGCAGCTCTATTTACAATAGCCAGGACATGGAAGCAACCTAAGTGTCCATTATCGGATGAATGGATAAAGAAGATGTGGCACATATATACAATGGAATATTACTCAGCCATAAAAAGAAACGAAATGGAGTTATTTGTAGTGAGGTGGATGGAGTTAGAGTCTGTCATACAGAGTGAAGTCAGAAAGAGAAAAACAAATACAATATGCTAACACATATATATGGAATCTAAGGAAAAAAAAAAAATAGGTCATGAAGAACCTAGTGGCAAGATGGGAATAAAGACACAGACCTACTAGAGAATGGACTTGAGGATATGGGGAGGGGGAAGGGTAAGCTGTGACAAAGTGAGAGAGTGGCATGGACATATATACACTACCAAACGTAAAATAGATAGCTAGTGGGAAGCAACCACATAGCACAGGGAGATCAGCTCTGTGCTTTGTGACCACCTAGAGGGGTGGGATAGGGAGGGTGGGAGGGAGGGAGATGCAAGAGGGAAGAGATATGGGATCATATGTATATGTATAACTGATTCACTTTGTTATAAAGCAGAAACTAACACACCATTGTAAAGCAATTATACTCCAATAAAGATGTTTAAAAAAAAAAAAAAGGTGGATGGAGTGAACACAGTGAGTCTGAGAGAGAGATGCTGTGATAACGTGGTTAAGAAGAGCTGCTTGAGGCAATGTAGTCCTAACACTGGAAGGGTACGACATAGTAAATCAACAGAGGAATTTCACCAAGATCTTAGGAGGCCTAAAATATTAAGCACTGATGATACTTCTGTTGTCACCTTCGTACAAGGAGATAAAATAAAATAGGACTGAATTTCTCAAAAATTAAAGGTTTCAAGGAACTCTGTGCACCAGATGTTGAGGAAGAAATTACCAAAACAAGTGCTGAATTTTTCAAGAATAATTTCCTAATTAAAAGCAAAGCAATGTGGTCTAAACTCTTTATCAAAGAGAGATGTGTGTCTTAGAGCATAGCAGGAAAATAGCAAGAGTAAAAAGAGGAAAGTGGCTAGCCTGCATTTAAGAGGAAAGAGCCTTTTAAAAAGGCAAAAGAAAAATGCTGAAGTACAATGCTTCCTTTTTTAATACAAGAGGTGGGCTGTATTATTCACAAATCATTTACATAATTTCCCTTCAGTTTTGTGGAGGTGAAAGTAGGAAGAGTCTTTGAAAAAACTGTGATTTTATTTCTTCTGAGAAAAACTATATTCCATTGCAGTGAGGACATTAAATACTACTGAAAGTTAAGAATAAAGAGATTTTTTTTTTCCCCAGAAGAGATTGCATGATCCACAAACACAATAAAACTGTTTACGAGGAGACAAATTACAGCCCTGTGAAGAAACGTATTGAACCATATTGAAATAAACACACAGGGTGGCTTTATGAAAGAATGCCATGGGTATGAATATGGATGGAGGTAGGAAGTCCAGTGAAATAACCATATGGGTAAAGGTAAAGGAATATGCTTAGTTGGCTGAAATAACTGGCTCTAAAATTTTAATCACATCTTATATTGCAGTTACTGAACCAAGAACAAAAATAAGTTCCTGGTGGTAGAGGAGACAATATTCATCACACTTCCAAATGTCCCTAAAGAAGGCAACCGCATAATAAAATCTTAAATTTATTTCTGGGACAAAAAGTATCTCTCTGCATATAAAATGTCCATACTCCTTTTGTCAGCAATGATTACTATTTGGACCAGAATATTTCCTCTTTCAACTTAGTCAGCAGGCAATAGAGTGTTAAAATATATATCCATTTACAAAGAAACTTTAGCTCATATTCCTGGAAATATTTATTGCTTCTAAGACTTTCAAAGCATATCTTTATATTGCTTGCATTCTTTGCTCTCCAATTTACCTTATATTTTATTTTATGCTGCATAAAATCCCTCTTGAAATGCAGAGTATAGATTCAACAAATAGCTTTCCAACAAGCTGTTTAAAGTTTTTCTTTCCTCCTTCTATTCTCAACTTCTACCATATATTCATATTTTTAAAAATCAATACTTTTTATGTCTATGCCCTCTATGATACCGTTTATGCAGATTCTTCTTGTTCAGTAAAATGAAGTGTTTATGTATACATATCTGCTAAGAGTCCCGGTCTGCCTATTGATTTGGAGGACAGCTTTAGGCAGCCAAACAGGCACAGATGGGAGAGAATTCAGTACTGGCAAAGATACGGGTAGAAGGCAGAGTTGCACAGCCACTTTTGAGCTTTTGTTTCAATCCTTCAACCTCAGAAAAGGGATCAAGAAATAAACCGGGCAAGTGAGACAGTGGAAATATGTTTAGTCTGCCAAGGTTGGAGGTCTAGCTTTCAGATTTATGGATCATGCGTAAATTACTTATAAAAAAAGGTAATACTGCCCCCAATATCTTAACTTACTAAGCTGCAGAAACAGAATATTATCAATCTCAACTATACTCTTGCTTTAATAACCTGCTCTACTACTCTGATATTTGAATTCGAATTTAGAAACTATTGATGAATAAAAAGAACCAGGAAAATAGTTTTTAAAAAGCTATTCAGGGGCTTCCCTGGTGGCGCAGTGGTTGAGAATCTGCCTGCCGGTGCAGGGGACACGGGTTCGGGCCCTGGTCTGGGAGGATCCAGCATGCCACGGAGCGGCTGGGCCCGTGGGCCACGACTGCTGAGCCTGCGCATCTGGAGCTTGTGCTCCACAGCAAGAGGGACCGCGACGGCGGGAGGCCCGCGCACCGCGATGAAGAGTGGCCCCCGCTTGCCACAACTTGAGAAAGCCCACGCACAGAAAAAACGAAGACCCAACACAGCCAAAAATAAATAAATAAATTAAAAATATATATATATATATCCAGCTAGAATCTTTAAAAAAAAAAAAAAAAAAAAAAGCTATTCAGAACTTAGCTATATTAGGAATCCTAGTAGAAATATTATTCAATATAGAAAGAAAACTGGAAGTATTAGAATTTTCTGAAATTGTTCCTGTTTCATATCCTTGCAATCGATTCAATATGTACAATTTTCATGTTAAAAGAAAGAAAAAAGTTAGTTATACGGAAATCCTAAAAAATTTCTATTGATATCCACAAAGAAACTAGTCTGTAACCAGACCTACATTTTTCTGTACAAATTTCTCATGAACTTTTCAAACATTAAATATATTTTTAAGAAACATATTTTGGACATGAAAATGTGTGTATGTTTATATTTGCATATTTCTGCATATTCCAAACATATCTGTAGAGAAGTCGCACACCACACACACACATTTCTCTTTAGAAGGGGAAATACATTTTTTTAGTTTTATATTTTATCTTAAAGAGGATAAAACTCTAGCATCTGTTTCTGATAAAGATTTACCTTCCTTTTTTTTTTTTATAGGCATTGGATATATTGATAGAAGAGATGATAGAGTGCATGCCCTTTGGACACACAGAGTAGGTTCCTCTCATTTATCAGTTTTGTAGACTTTTATAAAGATATTGCATTGACCAATATAGTGAAGTTGTTTCCTTCTCATTGTATTAAGCAAGATCTGACATCTCCTTACCTGTAGCTTAAAAAAAAAAAGATTATTTTTAAGCCTAGCACTTAAGAAAAATATTCCTGCTTTGTTGTTTATCAGGCCATTGTTCAATGTGATCTTTACAATGGCTATTATTCCATTATGTGAATATACCATTATTTATAAACACACGTGTTTATGTATGTTTTTTATATTGATATCTATATAGTTACATTAGCATGTAAGTACAGAGGATAATATAGGACACAAATTAGTACTTATTAGGTGGTTAATATTTATTGCCTCAAATGGGGAGTAATTATGTGGAGGGGAATAACTATAATAAGAACAAGTATGTCAGTGATTATTGAATTTATGCACTTACATATTTCTATGTATGCTCATATATGAAATTAAATAAAATTACTTGAAAAAAAATGAAGTAAAATAAGGTTTTCTGATTCTCTCCCAAAATTTCTATAAAACTGAGTTGTGTAAAGAATGCTGGAAAACTGTTCCTAAGCAACATATTTTAACTGATTTTTGTTGTTTTTTGTTGATGTTCTTGTGCTATTATTGTTGTTTCACCAAGGTTTTTATAAACAGAAGTCCATATTATTTGAGATTTTTTTTTTGAAATTGGGAAAAAAACCAAATCAATGCATTATTTTTCTCAAATAACAACTCTACAACTTGTAAGGTGCTTGCTTTAATTTATTTGGCCTTTCATTCACTTAAACAAGTCTAAAACTTAATTCAGCCATATACTCACATCTTCAGAACCTAAAGTAGCTACACATCTGCTTGGTCTCTTCAGCTACTGCACTCTCAGATCATCATTTGGCCACATTTTTCCATAAATTTTTTTTTCATTTTCTCCATCTTACAGAAACATCTTTTCAGGTTTCTGTTTATGTAAACAGTATGTGGCTAATTTCTTTTTCATTCATTTATGAATAAATATTTATTATCACCTACTAAATTCCAGACACTCTCTTATAATGTGAATAAAATTATTAGCAAAATGAATATGATGCCTGCCCTCTTGAATTTATAGCTCACTGAGAAAGACAGAGGTATATTAATAACCAGAAAAATATCTTACATTGTACAAAATGGTATTAAAAACATAAGTATACGGAAACATGAAAATCCATAATTGGGAGATCTAATTTAGTTCAAGGCTCAGGGATAGTTGCCTGAGGACATGATTTTTCTTCTGAGTTCTGGAATATCAGTAACAGTTGCTAAACCAGTTGTCCTCAAACATTTTTAATTGTACATTCTGTAAGAAAAATGAGTCCACAAAAATTACATGTGTAATGTGTGTATATGTACCCAAGTGTATATATACACATATACATAGTTATACACTATCTTTATATGTACTACTCTACTAATACACTAATGACATTTTAATACCTATTTAAAAGAGAAAGTGAAGAGGATGAAGTAAAGTTTAGAAACAAAGTACTAATAAACACCATAAATTATGACAGCATCAAAATGGCATTAATATTTCAAAGCAAAATGTACACATATGCCATTGTTCATCTTGAATAATAATATATGTAAGTCAGGACTTCACTAGTGGTCCAGCAGTTATGACCCTGCGCTCCCAATGCAGGGAGCCCAGGTTCAATCCTTGGTCAGGGAACTACATACCTCATACCTCAACTAAGAGCCTACATGCCACAACTAAAATATCCTGCATGCCGCAACTAAAGGTCCCGCACACCACAACTAAAGATCCCGCATGCCATAACAAAGATCCCGCACGTGGTAACAAAGATTCCTTGTGCCGCAACTAAGACCTGGAGCAGCCAAATAAATAAATAAATAAATAAATATTTTTAAAAAATAGCTATCAGTAGACATTTGTTAAAAATATATATATATGTAAGTCCATAGAACAAATGGTCTTTTTGATGATTCTTAACTTAAAACGCAAATGATTTTCAGATATAATTAGAGCTTCATTTCTTAGCACAATAAAAATAATAAAAAAGGAAGAAAGAAAAGTACTAGGAGTAAGAGAACTAAAGTTTTGCCAGCTTCTTGATTTTCAATTTTCCTGCACTGTTAGGTTTATAATTTTTTCAGAAATTATTAAATTTGGTTGACCATTCTAGTGAGAACTATGTACTAAAATCTATAAATCCATTTAACTCTTCACATGTATACTTTAATGCTCTGCATTCCATTAAAAGCGAACAAATGAAAGAAATCAAAGATGACACAAACAGATGGAGAGATATACCATGTTCTTGGATTGGAAGAATCAATATTGTCAAAATGACTATATCACCCAAAGTAATCTATAGATTCGATGCAATCCCTATCAAATTACCAATAGCATTCATCACAGAATTAGAACAAAAAGTTTTACAATTTGTATGGGAACACAAAAGACCCGGAATAGCCAAAGTAATCTTGAGAAAAATAAAAACAAAGCTGGGGGAATCAGGCTCCTGGACTTCAGACTATATACTAAGCTACAGTCTTCAAAACAGTATGGTACTGGTACAAAAACAAAAATATAGATCAATGGAACAGGAAAGAAAGTCCAGAGGTAAACCCAGGCACCTATGGTCACCTAATCTATGACAAAGGAGGCAAGAATATACAACGGAGAAAGAGAGTCTCTTCAATAAGTGGTGCTGGGAAAACTGGACAGGTAAAAGAATGAAAATAGAACACTCCTTAACACAATACACAAAAATAAACTCAAAATGGATTAAAGACCTAAATGTAAGACCATATACTATAAAACTCTTAGAGGAAAACATAGGCAGAACACTCTCTGACAAAAATTGCAGCAAGATCTTGAACCACCTCCTAGAGTAATGAAAATAAAAACAAAAATAAACAAATGGGACCTAATTAAACTTAAAAGTTTTTGTCACAACAAAGGAAACCATAAACAAAATGAGAAGACAACCTACAGGATGGGACAAAATATTTGCAGACAAAGTGACTGTCAATGGATTAATCTCCAAAATATACAAAGAGCTCATGAAGCTCAATGTGCAAAAAACAAACAACCCAATCAAAAAATGGGTGGAAGATCTAAATAGACATTTCTCCAAAGAAGACATACAAATGGCCAAGAGGCACATGAAAAGATGCTCAACTATTAGAGAAATGCAAATCAAAACTACAAGGAGGTATCACCTCACAACCATCAGAAAGGCGATCATCAAAATATCTACAAACAATAAATGCTGGATAGGATGTGGAGAAATGGGAACCCTCCTACACTGTTGGTGAGAATGTAAACTGACACAGTCACTATGGAGAACAGTATGGAGATTCCTTAAAAAAATAAAAAGAGAGCTACCATATGATCCAGCAATCCTACTTCTGGGCATATATCCAGAGAAAACCACGGTTCAAAAAGATACATGTACCCCAGTATTCACTGCAGCATTATTTACAGTAGCCAAGACATGGAAGCAACCTAAATGTCCATCGATGGAGGAATGGATAAAGAAGATATGGTACATATATACAATGGAATATTATCACCCATAAAAAAGAACGCCATTTGCAGTGACATGTATGGACTTAGAGATTGTCATACTGAGTGAAGTAAGTCTGACAGAGAAAGATAAATGTATGATATCACTTATATGTGGAATCTAAAAGAAAAAAAATGCACAAATAAACTTATTTCTAAAACAGATAGAGACTCGAAGACACAGAAAACAATCTTATCTTTACCAAAGGGGAAAGGGGGGTGGGGGGAGGGATAAATTAGGAGGCTGGGATTAACATATACACATTACTATGTATAAAATATATAACCAACAAGGTCTTACTGTATAGCGCAGGAAACTATACTCAATACTCAATATTATATAATAACCTATAATGGAAAAGAATCTGAAACAGAGTACATATACAGGGCTTCCCTAGTGGCGCAGTGGTTGAGAATCTGCCTGCCAATGCAGGGGACACAGGTTCGAGCCCTGGTCTGGGAAGATCCCACATGCCGTAGAGCAACTAGGCCCATGAGCCACAATTACTGAGCCTGCGCGTCTGGAGCCTGAGCTCTGCAACAAGAGAGGCCGCGATAATGAGGCCCACGCACCGCGATGAAGAGTGGCCCACGCTTGCCACAACTAGAGAAAGCCCTCACACAGAAACGAAGACCCAACACAGCCATAAATAAATAAATAAATAAATAAATAAATAAATAAATAAATAAATAAATAAATAAATAAATCCAAAAAAAGTTTAAAGAAAAAGAGTACATATACATATATGTATATATATACATATATATGTATAACTGAATCACTGTGCTATATACCTGAAACTTACATGATATTGTAAATCAGCTGTACACTGATGCAAACACTATAGAAAACAGTATGAAAGGTTCCTCATAAAAACTAAAAATAAAACTACCATATGATCCAGTAGTTCCACTTCTGGGTATTTATCCAAAGAAAGTGAAAATATGAGCTTGAAAAGATGCATATTCTTTCCAGCATTATTTACGATATCCAAGATATCAAAACAACCTAAGAGTCCATTAATGGATGAATAGATAAAGAAATTGTGGCATATATATTCAATAGAATATTACTCAACCATAAATAAGAATGAAACCTTGCCATTTGCAAAAACATGGATGGACTTTGAAGGCATTATACTAAGTAAAATAAGTCAGACAGAAAGACAAATACCATATAATTTCACTTCTATGTGGAACATTAAAGAAACAACAACAAAACAAAAAAATCTAAGCTCATAGATACAGAGAACAGAAGATGGTTTTCAGATGTGAGGGGTGAAGGGTGGGAGAAATGGGTGAAGGGTGGGAGAAATGGGTGAAGGGTGGGAGAAATGGGTGAAGGGGGTCAAAAGCATAAACTTCCAATTACAAAATAAGTAAGTCTTGGGATGTAATGTACAGCATGGTGACTATAGTTAATAATACTGTATTGCACATTTAAAAGTTACTAAGAGAGTAGGTCTTTAAAGTTTTTATCACAGGAAAAAATATTGTAACTATGTAAGGTGATGGATGTCAATTAGACTTATTGTAGTGATCATTTCTCATTGTATACAAATATCAAATCATTATGTTGTATATCTGAAACTAATATAATGTTATATGTCAATTATACCTCGATAAAAAATAAAGATTAAAAAGACAGCAGGCCCAAATGGAGTCACATATTCTACATCCCAGTCAGCTTTCCCAAAAATGGAATCTTAAACCAGTCAATCAAGAATCACCAGGTCGGGCTTCCCTGGTGGCGCAGTGGTTGAGAATCTGCCTGCCAATGCAGGGGACACGGGTTCGGGCCCTGGTCTGGGAAGATCCCACATGCCACGGAGCAACTACGCCCGTGAGCCACAATTACTGAGCCTGCGCGTCTGGAGCCTGTGCTCCGCAACAAGAGAGGCCGCAACAGTGAGAGGCCCGCGCACCGCGATGAAGAGTGGACCCCGCTTGCCGCAACTAGAGAAAGCCCTCGCACAGAAACGAAGACCCAACACAGCCAAAAATAAATAAATAAATAAATAATTAAAAAAAAAAAAAAAGAATCACCAGGTCACCCCAAGTTAGATAATCTACCTGACAGACCCCTGTTATCCCCTAAAGGAAAGTAAATTTACAATAACCAATCCTCTTTTTTGCCTTGTATAAATTCCTTCTTCCTGCTCTCTTCTGCTTGTAAAAGTCTTTCATTTTGTACAGCCCTTTGGAACTCCCTGCATTGGCTAGACTGCATGCTTCCCAATTCATGAATCATCGAAGATTCATAAGACCTTTAAAATTTACTCAGTTGAATTTTTTTAATAATGACAATTGAAGAGTATGATTCAATATGCATGACTGAAATTTATATAATACATTTTATCTATATCGGTAAATATATTTAACATTTTGTTTTATTTTTTAAATGCTGAATTAATCTTTTTCTCTTCTATACATTTTTAATATCACTATTTGAACTTCCATATTTTAAATTTATAAACACATTTTTACTCAAAGACATAGTCCATTCTTTTTAAGTCATTCCCTTCAATGTGTTATTTTTAAAATGTAGTATTTTCCTTGTTGTTATGATCTTAAATCTATATAGCTGATTCACTTTGTTGTACAGCAAAAACTAACACAACATTGTAAAGCAATTATACTCCAATAAAGATAATAAAAAATATATATAATGGAATTGAAATGTTCACTCAATAAACAGTTTTTCAGCATCTAATAGGTGCCATGGCATAGCATTAGCACTGTGGAAAATTAATCATGCATGAATCCTTTCTACATTGAGGCTTAGAGTATAGAAGAGGAAATAATACATTTGCCAAGTAGTCAAGAAAGAGTAGAAAATGACTATTATAACAGTAATAAGGTTGATACATTTATAGGAAATTGTCATAGAAATTTTTAAGGGAAGAAATTGCTTCCACACAGAGACTTCAATGAACAGGGGACTCATGAGTTGGTCTTTCAAGATCATGCAAGATTTGCCTGAGAAGACATGAGAAAGAGGCTGAGAACAATATTTACAAAAGCAAGGAGATGTGAAAGCACTAGTTTTATTTAGATAACAACAGTTCGTTTATTGTACTATCATATATGTAAATTGAAAATTAGAATTGAAATTAAGAAAGGCTGGATAATCTACAATTTCATTTTAAGGAGTTAACCCTTAACTGTAAGTAATGTGGAACTAACATTGTAACAAGTCTGAGCAGGAGGTGACATAATCTGAATGATACATTAAAAATAGTCACACAAAAATATTGAGTGATGGTAAATATTTAACTTCTGAAAATTATTTGTAATAAATAAGCAAAATAACCAAATTATAGTTTCACCATTAGAGATGTCAGGGTGTGAAGACTGAGGCCTGATAAGAGTTCATGAAAAATAATTTTTAAAAGACAGCTTGGGATTTTTAACCTCAATAAACTCAATGAAACAAAGCATACAAATGAAATAATAGATAAAGGAAGATGGGTGTTTGATTTGGAGTATATTAAAGTTTGAGACTGTATTTTAAAAAATCAGTCCTTTGGAAACAGCTCTCTAACTAAGGAGGGAATTCAGTATTGGCTATTTCTAAAATTATGATAATCATATACAACTACATGTGTTAGTTGAAAGTATGAAATCAGTAAGAAGAGGTCAGATTTAGAGAGAAAGATAAATCATGAGAGTGAAGGACAAAACATTAAGTAAGGATGTTGAGTGGGAATGAATAAACAAGGAGTCAATAAGAAAAAAATTTTGTGATGTAAGAAAATCAGTAAGATAGTAGTATAATCATACCAAAATCTAAAAGAGTTTTAAAAATGTGAAGGTAGCTAATAATGTCAGACAACAGACAGATTGAGAAAAAAAAATTAATAGTGTAACTATAAAAAATGGATACAAACAATGGCATTATTAAAAATAATAGAAGTTTACTGAATTCTGATCATATACTAGGCACAGTGCAAAGAGACCCATATATATCAACGTGAACCTTCGCTACAATTGCCGTAGCACTATTTTCCATGATATATAATAGGAAATATCAGGTGGACGATTCAATCCCAGGTTTCTCTGACCCAAGACCAAAGTATGAAATTATTTACCTTTTGAGTGAAGAATGAGGCATTTGTGTAAGTGTAATCATGCATGTATATAAATAAGATTTTCCACTGTCCAATACAGGTATACAACTTGAGATACCCATTTTCTCAAATAACCTAATAAGCAAATCTTTGAAGAATCATCTCTACAGGCATACCTCATTTCATTATGCTTCGCTTTATTGTGCTTTACAGATACTATATTTTTTTTACAAATTGAAGATCCGTGGCAACCCTACATTGTCAGACGATGGTTATTATTTTTAGCAATCAAGTGTTTTTTAAATTAAGGTATGCACATTTGAGACATAATGGTATGGCACACTTAAAAGACTACAGTATAGTGTAAACATATATGCACTGGGAAACCAAATAGTTAGTGTGACTCACTTTACTGTGATATTCCCTTTATTGCAGTGATCTGGAACCGAACCTCCAATATCTCCAAGGTATGCCTGTATTAATTCTTTCTGCTAGTTACTGCAGGAAGATTTACAAACCAGCTTTCACATCCTGTGTACTCTAGTTTGTTTCATTATGTAAGAGCACTTTCTTAGAATCAAGAGGCCACTTTCTGCTAATAATTAACAATGTGAGGTTTGATAAGCCACTCTGTCATTGAATTAGGTTCCTCTTTTTATTAAATAAATTTGCTTTCATTTGTTAGAAGCTAGAATTTTATGAGTTAAAATGTATGAGTTAAAGTTTCTTTTGTTATATCTATAACTCAACTCAATAATTTCTTTAGAAAGAATTAACATCTATTCTCACAGAGGCCATGCCATATGTACCCACATATGCTCACGTATTTTTTCTTTTAACAACAAAACCTAGGGGACACCTATATTAATTTTACTTCATACATAATTCCCAGGTGTATAAACACATACATGCACACATACAGAGTAATAATAATGTAAAAATTATATTCTGCATTCAATTAGCTTTTTAAAAAATTCAAATGATTTTCTTTAAAAACTTAATATTAAATCTCTGAAAAATTATTTTACAGTGAGAAAATGAACTTAAATGAAATAACATAATGCACATTTTCATAGAGTTCATTTACTTTACATTATTATGCAACTTTTGTGACACTGAAATGATAACTCTAAGTTTAGTTGTAAAATCCATTTAAACCATTTTAAAGTTTTTTGGATATCATATTAAATGGTTAAGCAAATTAAAGTTTAGTAATTTAATTTGCCTATGAAAATAAGCTTGCTAAATTAATCCAGAGCTAAAATAATTCAAATAAATAAGAAACAGGTTACAAGTTTTAACATAATCAACTTAATGAAAGTTCATGTAATGAAAAGCTCCATCAGCATAATATTGAATTTATTATCAAAAAATAGTCAAACATCTCAGTTTTCTCTTAATCACTGATATAGTTAAGCCTTTTTACATGTGATAGGTCTTCAAACCAAAACATTGAGTCTGAATTTAGAAAGGAGTCTTAGAATTGCTCTAGTTTATATTTACTTGCTAAATTTAAAACTACCTTCTAGTCTCAGAGACAGCATAATCTAGTCAGTAGAATCTAGAAGCTAGCACATTTGGGACTGAAATTCAAAGCAGTCAAATCTGTTTGCTGTCTTCAAAATAAACTCTATTCTATATATTAATGAAAGGCAGAAGCAATAATTATATTTAACTTGAAGGCTTATGGAAGAACCTCTTAAACTATGCCTCTTTCCTCATTAGGAAAATAAAAGATATTTTGAAATGTCTAGCCAATATAACTTAAGGCTCACTGCAAAGAATTACATGCAAATTAAAGAAATTTAAGGAGGATATTCTTTTAAGTACCTCATCCTAACATAGACCAAGAATTAGCAATTTACAGCTATTTTCTTTGATCAATTAATCTGTAGTACAAATATAAGTCCCTGATCTTGCGGACAGCGAGACAAACATATGGAAAATGTCTGTAATGACAGGCCAAAACTTCCTTGAACAAATTCCTTCACAGTTCAGTTATCTTTCCACACAGTGGAATAATTTTTTCAACTAGAAACATTTCTCTAAAGAAAAATTCAATCAAATTACACATGGCTTTGTGACTCACTAAGAGGAAATGTAAAGAAAAAACACAGGAGTGTTATGTAAATTCATGGAATATAATTTTCAAAATTACTTTACAGTTACATTCAATCATTCATACATAAAGTAAAATGATTTTGTATATCTCTTAAGATGACTAGTTAAACTCTTATCAATCCCGCTTTATTCTGATCAAAACAGCATCAACTCCGCACATATAACATCTAGGATCAACATACCTAATTGCTATGTGGATGATAAAAAATGAGAACAAATGAAATAAAACACTATTCTTTCGTGTATGACCTACGATTTTTTGGTTTGTGCATTATGAATAAGTCTGAGGAGCTTCACAGAAAACCATGCTTTGCAATGTATCAGTAAGGAGAGTAGTTTTATCACAGTGGTGAAGCATCTCTGCTCAGCAACCAGAAACCCTCGTGTGAATTTCAGCTCCACCAGCTGTGTGATCTGAGCAATAATCTCAACTTTTCTGTGACTCAGTTGCTCCACATGAAAATGAAGATAATAATTATTCCTATTCTATAAGGTGTTATGAGACAAGACTCAAAAGGGAAAAAAAAGTCAACAGATGTCAACCCTGATATTACTCTGATGATGGAATTATCAAACAAAAGCTTTACATAACATATTATAACTATGGTCAATGAGGTAAAGAAATGCAAACATATTTATAATAAATAAAATGATAGAAAATCTAGCAAAGAAATGGCTTTCTTGCATTGAAGATTTTAGAATTGAAATTTCCAATGACTAAAATAAAAATTACCTGAATATATTTAAAAACAGAATAGAGAGACAGAAGAAAGAATTAAAGACAGATTGATACAAATTATCCAATCAAACGAAGTGGGAAACAGAGATTTAAAAACGAATAAAACCTAAGAATCTGTGGGATAATGTCAAAATGCAATATACATGTACTTTGAGTACCAGAGAACAAGAGCGAGAAAGGGGCAGAAAAATAAAGTTATTATGGCTAAGAACTACCCAAAGTTTGTATAAGAAAAAAAAAAAAAATTACAGATTCAAGAGAGTCAGTGAACTCAAAACAAGACAAATACCAAGAAAACTATAAGTAGGCAAATTATAGTCAAGCTACAGAAAACCAAAGATAAAAGGAAAAATCTTTAAAGCAGCTAGAGGAATATAATATATATAGAGAGAAACAACAATTCAAATATACATGGACTTCTCATCACAAACAATGGTAGACCAAAAAACAATGGAACATCATTAAAGTGCTTAAAGAAAAAATAGAAAATTCATAATTGTTTATCCATTAAAAATATATATTAAGGATGAAGGCAAAATTATGAGAATTTCAGGTAAAGGAAGACAAAAGATACTCTCCTCAATTGACCAGCTCCCTAAGGAATGCTAAAGGGAGTACTTCTGACTGAAAAGAACTAATACCAACAGGAAGCAAGAGCTTAAATAAATGAAAACCTTTAGAAACATTTATTGTATATAAATTTTACCTCAGTAAATGTAATTTTAAAAACTGTGGGTGTAGTTAAGAAATTGCTTAAAGAGAAATCATAGTCTGACATAGTTTCAAAAGAAAAAAATTCTTATGAGTTTAAAGTACATCTGTTAAAATTGCCAATTTAATTTCTCAAGAGAATTTAGAGAGGAAATGAAAACAAAGGTTTTTAAATTTTTTTGTTTACCAAGGGGATTTATATCCCTTAATATTATTGGAATTAGAGCTATAATTGAATGATATTTCAGATAATGTGTTAGTCATCATACAGATGGTGTACACATTATAGGCTCCATTTTCTCCAAGTTCAATTTCCTTATAATAGCCTTATAAAGCAAGAATGTAATGACTAGAGCATGGACACAAAAAGCTATATTACATAGGCTACCAAAGCATATATTTTTATAAGAAACACTATCATAGGAGAATGCTTGCTTTTTTCTGCAAAAAAACCTTTTCATAACTACAAGATACAGATTATTTAGTGGTATAATAGATTTCAAAATTCACTAACCACATCCCCCATGATTTTATTCTTTGAATCTTTATGGTAACTGATTTATTAATAGTCTTCAACAGGCTTTATCTTTACAGCAATGTTAATGAATAACCTAGTCTTCAGCATTCTCAAAAGTACTGTGTCAACAAATTTCTTTATCTTCATGGTTTCCAATTAATTTTATTGGAATATGTGCCTTCTGCCTTATCTATTAAATAGCTGAAGTGGAATTCAAAGTTTTATGTGTTTCTAATTTTTCTATGTTTAGTGTACTTGACTGCAGTTGTCATTAATGGTTAAAGTATGCTATACCTATATTTAAATATCTGAAAGGCTATTAAAGAGAGAAAGATTAGATTTCTTTTGTCATAGTGGAATAACTTTCTAACTCTTAGGAATATCCAAAAACGGAATGAATTGCCTCAGAAGATGTTGATGTTACCATAATTATAAATTATTTAACACAGTCTCGAAAACACCTGGAAAGACTCTGAATATGATAGTACATAGCAAATAAAATTTTTGAAGCTGCTGTATTACTGATTTTAAAGTCATTTTTTTACCTTAATAACCTATGGTTGTATGACATGGCATTTGATATATCATACCTTCTAAATAGCAATACCTTCTAAAAATTTTAAGGTGTTGATTTACTTTAAACTCTTATGTAACAATTCTCAAAGCAAAATCAATTAAAATATTTGATACTATATCAAGTTCTTTCAGTTACATTCTCATTTCGTCTTTCACTCTATTGTAAATTTTTTTCTAGCATTTAATTTGTTTCCTTGTTATAGCTTCCCCTTCTCCTAAGTATCTCCTATTTTTTATTCTCTTCTTAATACCTTAAAAAGCTCCTAGAGTCAAACATTTCTGTCAGTATAACTCAACTGTAAGGACCTCTTTGAGCCTAGTTACTGGCAAATAGGGTATTATTAAACTTGTAAATTTCATCCTTAAGGAATTTCACAATGGCTCTCATTTCAGTTAGCTCACCAAAGACTATCACTTAGTTCAGTGAGAAGCAGATTACGTCCCAGAGTAAACAATGATTTATTAGAATATAGACATGCCCATTCATTTTCATATTGTCTATGGCTGCTATTTTGCTACAGTGGCCAAGTTGAATAGTTGTAACACAGATATATTGTACCCAAAGACTGAAATATTTACATCTGGACTTTTACAGAAAAAGTTTGCTATCTCTTTCTCAAAAGTTACCCGTGGCATCTATTCATTTAAACCAACGGTCTTTTTTTTTTTTTTCAGTTGTGCTTTATTTTTGACCCTTTTTATGAGACTAAAATGCAGTTAAGGAAGCAGTACAATTTGAGGTTAAGTATTCAGCTTCTAGAACTCTGTCTCAGGGTGATGATATTTCAAACTCTGACACTTGCTAGCTAAGTCTTGTTGGATCAGTTACTTACCTTCTTTAAAATTTGTAGTTAATATATAAAATAAACAATAACAACATTGACACAGACGGTTTTGAGTATTTGATGAGATGATCCCTATTAAACTCACTGGCTTGATATACAGTAAAATCTCAGGACATGTTATCTTTTTGTTAAACGAGGTGTTGGAGGTTCACTGAGTTTAGATGACTTACCAGAGATTACTTGATTAGATCTGGAAGGACAGACTGAATCCTGGGCCTTAACCTCTCAAGCCAATACAAAATCTACTATAATTCCATTCTTTCTAGATCCAACTGCAGTATTTGGGGAGAATTTCACATTGATAACATTGATACCAAATTTAGACAATATATCCTCCCATCCTTCAATTTAACTACCTCATACCTTTTCTTTCTTGAACCCTTCACCCTTCCTTACTCTTTAACTCTTACCTAATGCCCTCACCTGTAGTTCAGTTTGTCTGAAGAAAACTCGTCTTCCAACCTAAATCCTACAAATTCACAAATTTCGTGTTCATTTAATACTGTTATATGACCTGTCTGTGTCAGGCCCCTCTCCTTGAACCCTGGATCCATTCCCTATCATCAACATAAGGATGCTGATCTAGCAATTAACACCCTCTCTATTACATTATTTTTTTCTCTACTAAAATCATTCCTATGAGCAGAGAAACATGCTATGTCCCAGTAAAAAGAAAAACAAATGCTTTAATTCTCTGTAACTCTTCACCACAACTCATATTCTTCATAGCTCTTTATATCAAAATTCCTCTAATTTTTATATACTCACCAGTTTCGATTCTTTACCTCCTATTTTCTCTTAAACCCACTTCAATCAAACGTGTGTCCAATTCCATGGATACAGCTCCTTATTGTTCACAATGACTTCCATGTCAGGAAATCTAATAAATACTTTCCAGTCCTCATGGTATTCAGCCATGCAGCATTTGCTATTGTTGATTATTTCCTCCTTCTTTATGTTTTACCCCATGCTATACAACACCATACTCTCCTGGTTTCCTCCTGCCTCGTTATGTGTTTCTCCTCATTTATTTTGTTGGATTATTTTATTTCTAATTAGTAAATAATAGAATTTCCCAAGACTAACTCTTCAAGAACTTTTCTTTATTAAAAAGACTCTGTTTAATCTAAACAAGTTTCATGGCTTGCTTTAAATACTAACTGTAGACTAAGTTTTTATCAAAGACTTTTATTATAGAGGGCAATAATTAGGTGCTGCATTAATGAAAACAAAATAACCTACATGATTGATGGGAAGCGAAGTTGTCACAAATCTATGCCATGTCTGCCATATTCATATTAAGAACCTTCATTTTGATATTAATAAGCAAGCCTAAACTGTACCTTCTCTAATATTTTCTAGCTCAGTAAATAACAACACTTATTCAGTTACTCAGACCCCAAAATGCCAAAAAAAATTATCCTTGAATTGTCTCATTCTCTTATAGTCTATGTCTCTCTACACCTGAGCAAGTCTTGTCAGTTCTACCTGTAAACTAGATGCCTAGTATTCTCACTTCTCTGTAATTTTCACTCTCTTATATTTGACCAAACCAACATCACCTCATATAATGGTCTACGAAATTTATTTTCTTTTACTAACTTAAAATTAGATGATGTTACTTCTTGTTCCAAAATTTCCCACAAATTCCTATCACTCTGAGAATACAGTATAAGGACCTATATGATTTGTCCCTGATGAACACTCTAAGAGTTCTATTTCCTTTGCCTGTCTTCATAGGTTTTATGACTTTCTAATAGGATATTTTATATTAATTCAGTTATTTTTCTTTTGTATATCTTCCTCTCAGAATGTAAAGTAATATTCTGTCTTATTCACTGCTATATAAGCAATACTTGGAACAGGCCCATAACAGCTTTTTGATTAAAAAATGTTGATTCAATGAATAAAAACTCTCTTTCCTGACAAAAAGAGATCTCTTACAACTTGTGGAGAGAATTCTGATCACATAGTAATTAATCTTAAACTTAACATCTGAAACATACTTTTTCAAAAACCTCAGATTTAAGAGGAGAAAAAGTTTTAACTAAACAGAGAAAATCTGATATTGGTAACACAAAAATTTTTTGTCTATTGTAAATAGAATATTATTTACTTAGCAAAATCTCTTGACAATTTTGTAAGACAAATAATTATGTTACAATTATATTTGCTTTATCTTAGCATAAATAACATTAATAGCACGCTTTCAGAATGATCATATTACTCATTTGCATTAACAAAATAAGTTGATAGGAAGCCACATTCTTTATATGACATAAATCCTTTGCCCTAAATATCCTATTGCGTTCAAATGTCTTTGTACATATTTATTCAAAATGAATCTCCTTGTGACATAAATTCCTTCATTAGTGTGACATGTTCTTTCTTTAATATTCCTGATTCATCACAGTTATTTTCCTTTTTAACATTTTATCTACCTATAGGAGACAAGATGCCAAGGTATGAAATCCCTATAAGCTTTATTCTGCAGAATCCATCATGCATGCTATTACTGCCAAAAATAGTGTTTAAAATAATACTTGAATTATTGGAATCAGAAAAATAAACTTGCATTTTAAGACATCTCAGAAGAAAAGTAGGTCACCATATTTTCATTAACTTTTAAAAAAAAATTTAGTTCGACACACTGGGCTAGAGAAAAATAAGGGCTTTTACAGATAAACGATCATTCACATCCTCCAAATTCACTTTTACAGTTTGTAATAAATGACTAATTAAAATAAAGCTATACATAGGGATGTTCAAGTATAATTATGTAATTGTATATAATTCATCTATTTCTTAGGATCCTAAAAACTATTCTACAAGTTCTAGTTCCACGTTTCCAACTACTTACTAAAATATATTCTTGCACAATATGTTGTGCCCTCCACCTCAACATGTTTAAATGAGATTCATCTTGAATCCCCATGGCCAGAATCTCTGACCTTCCTCCATTTATGGAATTACTATATGTCTCTAGTCAATCAAGCTCAAAATTATAAATCATTTTAAAACTGTCTTTCTTCACGTTAATAGCTAATGCTTTACTAAGTAATGTAAAATATTTGAAATATATCTATTAGTTATGCTTTATTTCCTATTCCCATGGCTAATTTTCCAATCCAAGCTCTTATTTCCTTATTTCTAGACTAATGCAAGTCTCTAATTGTTTTCTTGCCTCTAGCTTTCCTCCAATCTCCTCTGTACAATACTAAAAACAATTAGTATTTTTAAAGGACAGGTTTTTATTTCATGTTTTCTCAACTAAAAGCATATAATGAGTAAATGAATAACGTTCACACTTTTCAGTTTGAGATTAAACTGCCTTTGTATTTTTAAAATTTTTCTTCTAAGTTTTATTTGTTACCAACTCCCTTTAACCAACAATGCTACCCAGCCCAACATACTCTCCTAAGCCCTGAATGCTTATCAAAAACCACCTATATTTAGTTATTTTTCAGTGATAATTAGAATATAACTCTAAAATTAACCTCAGAAAAATATATTCATCTTACTCACTCAGATTTAACATCCTTAACATTTGGAATTTTGTTGTGTTTCACAGTATTGCACAATCATCTATCAGAGTTCCTTGAGCACATTTGGAAATCAAAATTTTGTTAGGTGATGCAAAATGATATATCAGTGATGTTAGGAATTGCTTTTGAATATTTTGAGGGGTTTTGATGTTTAACCAAAGAATAGATTTCTCTTGAGTAAAATTATGGACACTATAGATTTGTCAAAAGCATTAGATGAGAAAATTATATATTGCAATATAGTAAGGCAATATGAAATATTTTTTATACTGTGCCTTTATTAGAGTGTGAAACAGAAGCTACACTGTTAAAACTAGAATTTTTAATAAGCAAAGAATACTAAAGTTTCGAAACTTATATAGCACATCTCAATTATGTATTATTATATCCTGGTAAATTACTATTTCTAAACATCATTTGTGTACATGTAATTTTGGAGAAAATGTAGCACAGTATAAAATGCCATATAAATGGAAAATTAGACTTAAATTGCTAGAGGTAAATTTATTTCATCAATTGCTTTGGTTTCCAGCAATATATAGCTTTTTTAATAAAAGTACTAAATAAGGGTCATTTTAAAACAAATTGTTTTCTAATGAATTTAAGAATAATCTTGGAGCTATTTTACATGCATATCTAAGACACAAGAAAATTATGTTTGCTTATGTATGTCACATTATTAGATTTAAATTTAATTTTATGGATATGTTCTAGAAAATGGAAACAAAGGATTTCATTACAAAATATTATATGACATACATCTCATCTGGGAATTATTATAAGTCTGAGGTTTTCAAAATAGGCAAAGATTCTTAAAATAGAAATATGGGATGGGGTCACTTGGTGATTTCTAGTGGTGGTGAAGACAATTTCATATGTTTTGATTGCAATCATTTTTTAACATCCTAAATATTTCAGTACAAAATTAGATTATCTTTTCTTACTACGTATGAGAATATCCATTAGGTGATAACAGTATGTTTCCTTCAAAAGTATACAAAACTGCCAGTGCTTTCAGAAACTGACATTTAATTTTATAAGGACAAGAGAATGTCTCTTCAGGCCACTTTAATAATAAATAAATGCAATAAATCAGGGGTCCCCAACCCCCAGGCCATGGACCGATACTGGTCTGCGGCCTGTTAGGAACTGGGTCGCACAGCAGGTGAGCAGCGGGCAAGCGAGCGAAGCTTCATCTGCTGCTCTCCATCGCTCCCCATCGCTTGCATTACCTCCTGAACCATCCCCCTTACCCCGTCCATGGTAAAACTGTCTTCTATGAAACCTGTCCCTGGTGCCAAAAAGGTTTGGGACCACTGCAGTAAATAACTGACATAGGTTTTAACTGTTTTTTTTAACTGTTGTTTAACAGTTTTTAACTGTTGATGTCACCAATGATAGACTCCATTTTTCTTCTTTTGATTTCATCTCTGAGTCTATGATCTTAGCATGTCTAACCTTATTATTGATACAACTCTGCTTTCTAATTACATTATTGTCTTCATCACCACTAGTCTGATTAACTGAAGTGGATTTCTTTTCACCACCAAATATTTAGCAAGATATGAAATATACTATGGAATATTTGCATTTTATTTAATATTTTCTATTCTGATATTTTCTGTTCTTCCCTGACTCAAAGCACATGGCAAAATTATAATTGTCTATGAGTTGGGGCCATGTGACAGGGTTCTGGCCAGTGATATACTCTTTCTCTCAAACAGAAATTGTCAATTTTTAGCTTGGGCCCACAAATGAGTTTCTGTGCTGACTGGTAACAACAAGTAGAGTGAAAAAATAAATAAATCCATTATTTTAAGCCACTGTGATTTCAGGGATGTCTTTTATTGCATAAACTAGCTAATCCAAACATATGAACCCCCAAGCAAATAATTGGCAAGAACATTCTGAAACTAATTAGAATTCAGCTTTAATTCATTCATAAATTTATTTTATCCATAAATGTTTATTAAATATATATTATGTTCTAGCTTATCTTGGCACGAGTAATACAATGAAGGCTAGGATTATTGTCTTTTTACTTCATTGTTCTGTTTCCAATATCTACATGACAGGCTGTCACATTTAAATCTTCAATAGAAATGTTTTGCAAGAATGGAAAAGAAGCATGATAATGGATGATGGATGGAACAGACATTAATGAAAATGGCCAAAGAAAAATTATAATTTCTTTGTAACAGTTATTTACTTGAGGAAGATAATTGTTTTAGCAAGCCCTGATTAGACAGCTTCTAAGTATAAGGATCTTTCTTTATCTTAAGTCTCCTAACAATAACTCTACCAAGCAACAGTTATAACCCAAATCATTCAATTGAGGAAACAATAATTCAAATTTAAAATTAAAAAATGTTACTTTTGCAACTGTAATAGGGAAGAACAAATCTGACTCCATGTTGGATCTGTTTCTTTTACTTTAACCTTTGCTTCAGTTGCTTTTGTTGCAAGTTACCGTAATCACTAAAAGGATGTTGTCTATAGCTATAAGCATACATAATGGCCTGTCTTGGGGAACCCTGCCCCCTCTGCCTGAATGTTAAACTAAAGTACCTTTGTTCAGCTCACAGGGAAACATTCTGACCCTGCCCACTGGTGAATGGCTGCAGGAAAGAAGAAATAAACACATCCCCTCCCCTTTTGCAAGGCTTATGGACTTTTTACTTTACCTCCTCACCTCCCCCTCTCTCTGTTCTATAAAGGAAACTAGCATCCAGACCCTGATAAGATGGTTCTCTAGGACTCTCGTCTGCCGTCTTCTCGGACATCTAGCTTTCCAAATAATGTCGCTATTCCTTGCCTCAACACCTCATCTCCCGATTTATTGGCCTGTCATGAGTACGGCGAGCAGAGCAAGCTTGGACTCAGTAACACAATATTATAGTACTTATATACAGCAGATGTACTGTTCCCAAACTTGTGCTATTTCTATTTCCAAGTTTTCACTCTTTCCATTTTGTTAAAATACCACTTCATTAAAAACAACATTAAGAATTACAATGATGGGGCTTCCTTGGTGGCGCAGTGGTTGAGAATCTGCCTGCCATTGCAGGGGACACGGGTTCGAGCCCTGGTCTGGGAAGATCCCATATGCTGTGGAGCAACTAGGCCCGTGAGCCACAACTACTGAGCCTGCGTGTCTGGAGCCTGTGCTCCGCAACAAGAGAGGCCACGATAGTGAGATGCCCGCGCACCGTGATGAAGAGTAGCCCCCGCTTGTCGCAACTAGAGAGAGCCCTCGCACAGAAACGAAGACCCAACACAGCCAAAAATAAATGGATGAATAAATAAATTAATTTAAAAAAAAACTTTAAGAATTACAATGACATAACTATACTACATATTTCAGAATAATTATAGTCATTTCTAAAGAAAGCCTTCAAACATAAATTTGAACATCATTCATAGTCAGATAGCTTCTTTCTAAATCACACACACGCACAGAAACTTTAGAGAACTTCTGACTACTGACCCACATTTCAGTGGACTTCATACTAAAATGATCTTTTAAGAATTCCAAAATGAAGGATAGCATTCTACCACAAGTTTAGATATACTTTAATTTGTTGCTAGAATAATGAACCTGAAGAACAAGACTTTCAGCCAAGATTCCTATATCCAACCAAACTATCTTTCTGAAAGAAGGAAGAAATTAAGATATTCTCAAATAAACAAAACAGAAACTTCCTTGCCAGCAGGTATACCCTACAAGAAATATTAAAAGGAGTCCATCAGGTTAAAATGGAAGAACACGAGATATTAACTCAAATCCACACAAAGAAAAAAAGAACATTGACTGACAAGGTAACTATTTAGACTACTAGACTAATATAAGGGACTTTATAAACACAGTTGGCTCTCGTATCTGTGGGCTATACATCCACAGATTCAACCAACTGCAGATCAACAAAATTTGAAAAGCAATGCCAGAAATTTCCAAAAAGCAAAACTTGAATTTGGTCCATTCTGACAACTATTTACTTTATATATACAACTATTTACATAGCATTTACATTGTATTTGGTATTATAAGGAATCTAGATATGATTTAAAATTTTTATAAGGTTATATGCAAACTATGCCATTTTATATAAAGGACTTGAGCATTTGCAGGTATCTGTGGGAGTGGTCCTGGAAACAGTTCCTCATGAGTACTGAGGGATGACTGTATACCCTTTTAAATTATATATCATTGGGACTTCCCTGGTGATCCAGTGGTTAAGACTCCATGCTCCCAATGCAGGGGGTGCAGGTTCGATCCCTGGTTGGGGAACTAAGATCCCACATGTTGTGTGTAATCGACATGTAATAAACTGCATCTATTTAAATAAATAAATACATAAATAATAAATTATATACCATCTTTTCATATTAAAAACAGATAATTTAAACAATTTTTAAAAGAACTGCAGAAAGTAATAATTAGAAAATTGCATTGATGGATTATAATGTATAAAGATGTAAGTTTCATGACAATGATAGCAAAAGGAAAAGGGGGGAATGGAGCTATATAAGAGAAACTTTTTTTATAATACTGAACTTAAGTTGGTATTCAAACTAAATGTTATAACATGTTAATTGTAATTCCCAGGTAACCACTGCAGAAATAACAAAAAAAGAAATAATAAAAAAGGAAAAATACATATATAAAAGAGATAATAAGAGAATTCAAATGATACATTAGAAAACATTGATATAGCACACAATAAAACAGTATTGGAAGAACAGAGGAACGAAATGACATTAGACATATGCAAAAAATTGTGAAATAACAGAGAGAAATTGTAACTTATCAGTAATTACATTAAATGCAAATGGATTAAGCACTTGAATGACAAAGTAGAAACTGGTAGAAGGGATAAACAAACATGTTTCAAATATATATTATCTACCAAAGACAAACTTTACATCCCAAAACACAAATAGGTTGAAAAGAATGGGAAAGATATACCATCTAAACAGTAACTAAAGGAGCTATAGTAGCTACATTAAAATCAGACAAAATAGACTTTAAGACAAAAAATGTTAGTAGGGACAAAAGGCCATTGTATAATGATAAAAAGGCCAATTCATCAATAAAATATAATTATAAATATAGATGCATTTAATAACAGAAGCCAGAAATACATGGAAAAAAATCTAATAGATTCAAGGGAGATATCAACAGTTCACAAGATTAGTTTGAAAATACCCATATCACACTTTCAATAGTGATAACAACAACACAGTAGATCAACAAAGAAATAGATGAATTGAAATATAATTCAACCATACCTGATAAATATTTAATATCATCCCACCCACCAATGACAGAATATACCTTCTTCCTAAGTGCACATGGACTATTCTCTAGGATAAGTGATAGGTAAAGCCATAAAACAAATCTCAATCAATTTTTAAAAGATTGAAATTAACAAAGTATATTCTCTTACCATAATGGGATGAAATTAGAAACCAACAAGAGACATACACTGGGAAAACTCACAAATACAGTAAGTCTCCTATATACGAATGAGTTCTGTTCTGAGAGCAGGTTCATAAGTCCAATTTGCTCCTAAGTCCAACAAAATTAGCCTAGGTACCCAGCTAATTGGTTACATAGTACTGTACTGTAATAGGTTTATAATACTTTTCACACAAATATTATATAAAAAACACACACAAAAAATAAAATATTTTAAATCTTACAGTGTAGTACCTTGAAAAGTACAGTAGTACAGTACAACAGCTGGCATACAGAGGCTGGCATCGAGTGAACAGGCAAGAAGAGTTACTGACTAGAGGAGGGAGAGGAGGTGGGAGATGGTAGAGCTGAAGGATCTTCAGCAACAGGAGACAGAGGGCAAGCTGCAATTTCACTCACGCCTGACGTTTACGGCACAGGTTCTCATTCCTTGCGGGATTCAATTCTATCCACCCACTTGAAAAAACGATCCAGTGATGTCTGAGTATTAGCTCTTTTTTTCTCATCATAAATGACATGAAAGCACTGGATTGTATTCTGAACTGCTGCTGCAACCTTTGTGTACCATTCTACGTTTGGGTCTTGTGCCTCAAAAACTAACAGTGCGTCCTCAAATAAAGAAAATCCCCTTGCCATTTCCTGCATCATGAATCTCTTCAGTCCTTCAGTTATCAATACTACTTCTTCCTCTTGTCTCTATTCGTCCTTTCTCTGGGCCTCCAATTCCATCAGGTCTTCATTAGTAAGCTTCCCGTGTTGCATAACAAGGAGTTCAATGAAGCCATCCTCTTGCAGATCTAGCTCCAGCTTCTCACTGAGGGTCACTAAGTTGCTGAAGACCTCTTTGGACTCCTCAACCACTTTCTAAAATCCATGAAAATAGTGAACAAACTGCAGGCAAAGGTTCTTCCAAACCCCATTCATGGTGACGGCTCTAACCTCACGCCAAGCAAAGTCAATGCTTTTTATGGCCTTGTAGATGTTACAGTCCTTCCAAAATTGTCACAAGGTTATTCCTGATTCATCACTTGCCTTTACTGCCTTTACAAAAAGTGTGACATAAATAATATTTCTTGAAAGTTGCTATAACTCCCCGGTCCATAGGTTGGATGAGTGATATAGTACAGTATTTGGGGGCGGATGTACTACTTTGATGTTGGGATGAAAGTCATCCATGAATGGGGTGTGGCCAGGAGCACTGTCAAACAGCAAAAGTATGTTGAGTGGGATATCCTTCTCCAAGCAATATTTCTCTACCTCTGGGATAAAGTGGTGGAAAAACCAGCCCTGGAAAATGGCCTGTGTAACCCAGGCTTTGGGGTTACTCTTCCACACAACAGGAAGAGAGCCCTTGGCTATGTTTTAAGGGCTCTTGGGTTTTCTGAATGATAAACTAAGAGAGGCATCAGCTTTATATCCCAGGAAGCACTGCCACCAAACAACAGAGTTAGATGTAGAAAACAAACATGGGGGAAAGCAGGGGCGGGGGGGGGACGGTGAACTGGGAGATTGGGATTGACATATATACACTAATATGTATAAAATAGATAACTAATAAGAACCTGCTGTATAGCAAAAAAAAAAAAAAAAAAAAAAATGTCAGAGTTAGCCTATCCTTTCCTGCTTTATAGTCTGGCATCAACTTGTCCTCCTTACTGATGTAACTTCGGTCTGGCATCCTCTTCCAGTATAGTAGTGTCTCATCCACATTAAAAACCTGCTTGGGTAAATACATGCCTTCATCAATAATTTCTCAAAGCATTTCAGGAAATTCCCTGTCAGCTACTGTATCTGAACTTGCTGCCTCACCACTTACTTTTACACGGTGAAGGTTGGCTCTAGCCTTGAACCAATGAAACCAGCCATGGCTGGCATTAAAAGATGCACCCTCTGATTCTCCACCATGTTTCTTCTTCAAGCCTCCATAAAGGCATTTAGCTTTCTCTTGAATCAGCATTAAGCTGAGCAGGACTCGACACTGAGGCTGATCTTGCATCCACACACTGAGAAGTTTCTCCATCTCCTCCATCACTTTTCCACATTTCTTCGATATTCTTGTCAACATCATCAGCACAGCAGACTTTACATGTTCCATGATCTTGTCCTTGTTCTTTAGAATCGTGCTGATGGTTGAACGATTCACATTATAAGAATGAGCGAGGTCTACCATCTTTTTGCCTCACTCCACTCTCTCAATTATTTTCACTTTTGTTTCCATCGTTATGGCTTGGTGCTTCTTAGCAGTACCAGCTACATCACTGCTGCTTTTACGCTTGCTTCCAGACATCCTGGGCTTGAAATAAAGATACTGTACTACTGTACTCTATACAGTACTGTATAGTCAAGTACACAGAAGCACAACCATTTGTAGAGGATGCATGCACGTGACAATGTAAATCAGACATTTGAACTAACTTACGTGATTGGATATGCAAATGCACACTCGTATCATTGAAAGTTCCTAACTTGAAGGTTCGTATGTAGGGGACTTAGTGTATGTAAAAATTAAACAACACATTCAAAAATAACAGAATAAAGAAGAAATCACAGGCCAAATTTTAAAATACTTTGAGATGAAAACAAAACACAACATCCCCAAACAACGGATATAGCTAAAGCAGTGCTAAAGGAAAATTTATAGTTAACATCTACATGAAAAAAGGATCAAGATGTCAAATCAATATCCTAAATATTCACCTTAAAAAAACTAGAAAAATAACTTATTCTCTTGCATAACCAAAATTGTATACACATTGATTAGCAGCTCCTTTCTCTTCCCCCCAGCTCCTGGCAACCACCATTCTATTCTTTCCTTCTATGAATTTAACTGTTTTCAATATTAATATGAGTGGAATTATGTAGTATTTTTCCTTCTGTGACTGGCTTATTTCACTTGGTATAATGTCCTTAAAGTTCATTCATGTTGTTACATATTACTGGATTCCCTAAAGATCAGATTTACAACATTATGCCTATAGATAACAATATTTAATTACACACTTAAAAATCTGTTACAAGGAAACACCTCATGTTAAGTGTTCTTACAATAATAGTAATAATAATAATAATAACAGACAATTAAAATCTAAAAGGAAATCAAACCCAAAATAAACAGAAGAAAATAATAACTATTAGAGTAGTAATAAATGAAATGGAGAATGGAAAAATAAAGACTGTAAAACAAGCCACAGTATGTTCTTTAAAAAGAACATCAAAATCAACAAAAACTTAGCTAGATTAACCAAGTGAAAACAGAAGGCTCAAATTACTAAAACAAAAATGGAAGAAGGCACATCTCTCCCAACCTCATAGAAAAAAAAACCAAAATGTTTTATAAGGGAATACTGTGAATAATTGTATTCCAACAAATATGATGCCATAGATAAAATGGACACATTCCTAGAAAGACAAACACTATCAAAAGTGACTCAAAAAGAATTAGAAAGTGTGGATAGACTTTTAACAAGTAAAAAAAATAAATTAGAAATTAAAAACTTCTCACACACAAAAAGTGTAGGTCCAACAGATTCACTGAATTCCACTAAATGGAATCACTATAATTACTATCAACCCCCCAACTGGCTTTTTGAAAATGTTTTTAATAACAATTGTATGTATTTAAGGAGTACAATATGATGCTTTGATATACACAGTGAAATTATTATTATAGTCAACCTAATTTACATATGCATTTCCTCACACATTGACCTTTCGTGTGTGTGTGTGTGTGTGTGTGTGTGTGTGTGTGTGGTGAAAGCACCTGAAGTCTACTCTCTCAACAAATTTCCAATGTACAATACATTAACTGTAGTCATAATGCTATACATTAGAACTCAAGACTTCTTCATTCTACATGACTGCAACTTTGTACCCTTTGACCAACCTCTCTCCGTATCTCCCATTTCTCAGGCCCTATAACCATCATTCTATTCTCACTTCTACATTTTCCCAAAGACATATAAATAGCAAACAGTTATATGAAAAGGTGCTCAAGACCATTAATCATCAGGGAAATGCAAATCAAAACTAAAATGAGATATCACCTCCCAGTGGGCTTTTTGCAGAAGTTGAAAAGCTGATCCTAAAATTCAAATGGAAGTTTAAGGAACTCAGAAGAGATGAAACAATCTTGAAAAACAGAAACAAATGTGAGTTGATGTACTCACATTTCCCAATTTCAAAACTTACTACAAAGCTGCTATAATCAATACTAAATACAGTAATCAATTGATTGTAATACAGTAATAAATTACTATAAATAATCAACATGTTACAGTTTTGTCATAAGCATATAGATCAATGGAATACAATTAAGAGTCCAGTGTAAATCTTTACATTTATGTTCAATTGATTTCTGACCAATATAATTCAGTGGGTAAAATTCTTTTTTATTTACTTTATTTACTTCCAGTTTTATTGAAGTATGGTATGATTGACAAAAATTTTATATATTTAGGTTGTACAATATATATTTTTAAGTTGTACAACATAATTTACTGTATGTATATATTGTAAAATGCCTACTAGATCAAGTTAATTAACACATCCATCAATGTGGTAATCAATATTTTGTTTGTTTTTGTTTTTCATGATGAGAACACTTAAGATCTACTCTTTTAGCAAATTTCAAGTATCCTATACAGTATTATTAACTATAATCACCATGCTGTATATATATCCTCAGAACTTATTCATCTTATAACTGAAAATTTGTACCCTTTGACCAATATTTCCCCATTTCTCTCACCTCCCACCATTCTTCTCTAGTTCTTTGAATTTGACTTTAGATTACACATATAAGTAAGATCATATAGTATTTGTCTTTCTATGTGTGGATTATTTCACTTAGCACGATGTTCTCCAGGTTTATCCATGTTGTTTCAATGGGCAAACTCTTCAAAAAACGTTGTGACAACTGTATATTTACATGTAAAATGATAAAGTTGGACTCTTACCTCATACCATATACAAAAATTAACACCAATTGATATTGATTAAAAATGAATAATAACATAGAAGTTCAGATGGAGAAACTCTCCCAGAAGACTCTATCTAGCAAGTGATAGAAATAGACAACAGAAAAAAGAGAAAGATGAAGAATAGAGGTAAAAGTGGTGATGAATATTAATGATACCAAGCAGGGCCCTGTGGGGCTCTTGGGCACAAAGCCTTCCTGTGTCCCCCATTTCTTTGATTAGAGGAAATAGTCTTCATTCAGCCTCCATAACTTTCTCCAACTTCAAATGGGCAGATTCAAGCACTTGTTAATTAGGGAAGGGAGTGGATGCAAGGCAAGGGAGAAACAAACAGTCAAGAGAAACAATAGTGCAACCTTGGGGCAAGGTCCAGGTTCCCCATCAATGGATATACACAAAAATATCTTTGAGCTGTTTTGCAGATACTAAAACCCCCTCCAGGTGGGAGAAGTTAATGATTAATGATGGTGTGCTGCCCGGAAGCACATAGACCCCAGACCAGTTGGAACCTGAAGGTTGACGTTGCTGACTCCCACTTACCTCACCACCAACCAATCAGAAGAATGCAAGCCTGTCACTTCCTTGATCCTTATTTATCACTTACCCCTGACCACGAGCCCTGACTATTCCCCAGGGAGGGGGGCACAGTTTCTGAGGCACTAGCCTGCTGTGTTTCCTCTTTGCCTGGCAAAGAAATAAAGCTACCCTTTCTCTTTCCTCCAAAACTCTGTCTCTATATTTCTATTTGGCAATGGTGCACAGAGGGCCAATATTTTGGCAACATTAATATTCCCAGAAGGAAGGAGGGGAATAAGTAAAAAAAATAGTAGGAATATTTTTGGTCTTTTTTACTTTTATTTTCTGTGATTTAACACTTCTTTCACTGACCAATTGCTTCTGCTGAAATATTTATCTGCACCTCTGGTTTTGTCTTGAAACCTTAGAAGAGCACCACAAGGCATAAGGGAAAGGAATCTGGATTTGAGAAAGTTGCCAGGGTCAAAGTGGAATCCAAAAAGAAAAGGAGTGATTTGATCTAGAGATGTGAGGTCTCATCAGGATATCATTCCCTCCCCTGAGTTCTGAATACCAACCAGAGCAGAAAGGTGATCATGGGACTTGGCAGCATTTTACAAATGCAAAGCTGACAGGTCAGACTACCCAGCCCTCAAAACATCACTATTGTAGGGGCTTGTGCAGTTTTTCATTGAGCAACAACTCGGCAACTAATGGCTCCTAATTTACCATTTTGGTTGGAGGTGAAGGGATGGGGAAGTGATAAATGCCAGGCATTTTCCCTTTGCCATTCCTACTACAGTTGTTTTTACTTACTGGTCAGGAAACAATATGTAGATTCTGATCTGCATTCAAGGGTTAGAAAAATGACTTCAGGGTAAGTCCACAGACCAACTGTGACACCGATTTGAGCCATTAGTCCGCCTATCAATTGACCAGTATAAGCTCCCAGCCTTAACTGTTGGCAATGATAATGTTTGGGGTTTACTACTTTGTCAGCTAAGTCACTGTATGAAATAGCTCTTTGGAGGTGTGGGTTACCTCCTTTTCCCAGCATACGTTTATCCTTGGAAATGGACTCAGGTGCAGTTGGGGAAAAATTGGGTATTAGCTATTTTATATTCTTGTAGATTCAGTCTCAAAAAAAACCCTTAAAAAACAAACAAACAAAAAATCCCAGAATTTCTCTTAATCAATAGTCTCTGGAATTGGGAAGTAGTTTAGTCTGGAATCTGAGCCTGCGATTACGATTTACTTTACCTTTGAGGCAGCTGATGTCACCCTTCTGCTTCCCAGACTTTGCCTTTTTTCCTAGGTTATAAAATCCAGTAACACACTAGTTGATTTTCCATCTATTTCACTTCTGTACCATGATCTCCTAGCCACTGCCTTAAAAGCCTGCAGATTAAGGCACCCTAATTTCTCCTCTGGCTTTGTTGCCCATGGGGCATTTGTTTCTTCATGACACTATGAAATGAACTAGTGAGGAGAAACTGGGGTCTTTGAGAAAATCTGTGTTGTCTCTCATCTGTAATTCAGTGTGACTGAGAGCTGTTGTCTTGCAACCCAGGTCTTCGACATCGATAAAAATGAGTCTAGAATAGCAGAATCTGTCTCCCATTCCTTCAGGGATCATAGTTTGGAGGTAGCTTCTCTGGCTCACAAGATAATTTCATCTGACTATGCCCAGTTCACTAAGCTTTCTGTTTCTCCTTCTCGATACTCTGCCAAGGCAGTTCTTATATCACCTACGTATTTATTGCAGCACATTATCATGCACAAACCAGTGTCCTGAACACAACACTAAGCCACAAATCACAAGAGAGGAATTTTATGTCAATAAATCCTCCCCATCCAGTCTCGAGATCTACTTCCACACGTGTTTCCAATGCCCTCTGAATCCCCTCCACACAAATCAGTGAGATGATTCTTTGGAGGTGTGTACTACCTTCTGTGGGGAGCTTAGGCTGACTCTACCCTAATTGTTGGTTTGACGATAGAGTGCATGAAGTAGGGGTAAATCCTGGTGTTGAACGAGTACATTTTTTGAGGGGGCTGACTCAGATTAGGACTTTCTAAGGGTCTCCAAGCCAGAGGGTTTTCTTTTAAAGCTGATAAAAGGGGCTGCTGCTACCAGCTTGGAGGCTGTAGGGAAATCTGAGCTAGAAGGTCCTTAAACTGTTTATATTAATGACTTTGTCCTAGGACTCAGGTCTTATTGTTTCCCTGTAGAGGCCCTGACTTCCATTTAAGAGACTTGTTGAAGCTATGTATTCATCTTTTGTAGCTCTTAAAATTAAATCTTCGATCTAGGGACTTCCCTAGTAGTCCAGTGGCTAAATCTCCGCTATCCCAAAGGAGGGGACCCGGGTTTGATCCCTGGTCAGGGAACTAGATCCTGTGTGCCGCAATGAAGATCCTGCATGGGGCAATGAAGATCCTTGAGCTGCAACTAAGACCTGGTGCAGCCAAATAAATAAATAAATACGTAAATAATAAATCCTGGGTCTGATTTTCAACACATTTTGCCCTAAGTCTACAAGAGCTCAAGTGTCTTTTAATAATGCCTTGGGACATTAGCTGTTAGCTGTGTGCCTTGATTTGCTGGTTGGCTATTCCGTATTTACGCAATTTTGGAAGGTACCTAAAACCTTTAACTGACTCCTCTGACTCTACAGTTCTTATAATTTTGATTGCCTTCATACATTACAAATGATACTGCTACCTCAAAACACCAACGATTCACCTTCTGAACACACCATAGTCAGGCGCTGCTCTCAACAACGTTTTATTTTATATTTTTTACCTCCCCACTTACACCAGCGATAGTTATCTTCACCATCTGACAACTTGGTTAATTACCACACTCAGAATCCCGTCCTGAAATTATACTTTCTCTAGGGCCACTACAACCAAGAGCTGTAATCTGGGCTTGCCCCCTGAAGCAGAGCTGGAGTCAAGGGCTTGCATGCAGGCAGACTACTTGGGGAAGTGACCCCGAGGAGCAGGAGTGAGAGACTGTGCAGAGTGAAACAGGGGAGGAAAACTGTTGGGCTGCACCCCACAGGCCTATAAGGCCTGTACTTGCCCAGCTTCAAGACCAAAGAGCCCAGAGTCAGCAACAGAGCCCAGAGTCAGCATTTAATGAATGGGGGAGCTTACATGTCTGAAGCAAGGCCTGGAGTGACACCCCACCGTGTGCGGCTGTTGGCAGGCAGGACGAGGAGGTAGTCTTTGCTCCCGGTGGAAGCCGGGTGGGAGGGAAGATTACCAGTTATAGGGGAATTGACGTCAGCTGGGCTCATTAGTTACCAGGGAAACCAGTAGAGGGACACGCCCCTCACCACCCCTTTGATGAGAACAATCACCAGCTGGGGCCTGCGGCAAGTATGTAGGAAGATCAGTCATGTGAATGGAGTGTAGGTGAATCAGGCACTGGTCGGGCAGGGGATGTACAGAGAGCAAGAGAACAGCCATCTTGAGTGGCCTGACTGTACAAAAACATAATCCAACTGTGGTTTATTGAACTAAATACTACACTGGGGAACTAGAGCTTGATCCCACTGGGGACTTTACAGGGCCTTGCAGAACGCACCTGAGAATTGACTGCCTGAGTATACATATGTCAATCAGAGTTTTATCTTATTGCATTTAACTCCCTTACATGTCTGGATTTGCACATGAATCGGAATTGCTGAGCTGGTTCCCGCGGTCATCCCAGTGGAGGCCGTGATGACCCAGAACAGAATGTGAGAGTTATGCAACTGCTTGCCAAAGCAGCGAGGGTAAGTTAAAAGCGGGCCAAATGGAACACCAGAATATTTCCCATACTGAATTGTTGCAATTCCACCTCCATGTATTTAACAGAAGTTAATCTTCTGTACATATTCACAACGATTCACCTAGAAGGAATTTTTAATTACAGCACTGTTTTTACAGATCATATAACCAACTTGCATCAAAAGTCTCATAAATGGGAGAATGGCCTAAAAATGCAGTACAGGCTTACAGTAGAACACTGTACAGAGAGAAAATGAACAAACTACTTTTACATGTAGAATATGACATCAAGTACATAAAATGGAAAAACATGGCAAAAATATCAGTGGTTACTAATAGAAAGCATATATAGGTGGTAAAATTACAAAAACCCAGAAAGGAAGGAAAGATATCAACTTCAGGGAGTGTTTACTGCTAGGGAAGAAGAGAAGCAAAGGAGTTGAGGGGGTGCTGCAGAGTGAGCTGCAACTGTCTCTGCAAAATTGTATTTATTTTTTTAGTATGTTAATCAACTGTTTAACTTTTAAAAGTGTGCATGATGTGTGCTTGAGATTTTATTGTATTTATTTCTACTTTGGAGTAAGGTTGGACTATTTTTTAATTAAAATGGGTTTCAAAAAGAGTTATTAGAAGGTAGAAATTTAGACAGTGTGTAGAGGCTATTCTGGTGAATTCTCTATGGGGACAAGGTTATGGATTCAAATAAAGACTTTTTGTTGTCGTTTTTTTTAAATGAGAGCAATGTGAGCATTTTTAAATTGAGTATGTCTACATATCTATTTCATTTTAAAACAATACAATTCCTGAGCTGCAAAGAAAACAACCTACATGTAAATGATAAAATATTAATATATAAAAATTTCTGTGAAGAAGAAAATAATTAATATAATTTTAAGAGATCCAAATACATTTAGAGGAGACTTAAAAATAGGAAAAAAACCTCAGTGATAAATGTATAAAATATATTCAACTCAGTAGAAATCAGATAAACTAAAAATATAATTTAAAAGTATTATATTGTATTATGTAAATATAAAAAGGAAAAACAGCTGTTATCTCTTAAGTTGGCTATATTTAAAAATAAAAATACTTATAATTATTTGTAAATTGAAATATATGTGTTTGTATATATATGTCCCCAAAATCTGTATATATGTGTATGTGTGTGTATCCTCTTATATAGTACCCAGAACAAAAATTTTAAAGGAAATTACATAAAGCACAAAGAAGCTATTCACATGTTAACACAGTGATTTCATCTTAGAATCTCCCAAGAGAAATTCGCAAAAATGTGTAGAGCAAAGGTTTGCTTTTTCTTTTGTGCTTTGTTTAGTTTTTTTTAATAAACATGAATGTTCATTCTGGTATTTCTTATATCTCATATTTTAAAAAATGAACGGTTGATATAATAAAGTGTGGTGCATAATACGATGGAAATCAGATTTACTAAAAATGCTTTTGATTCAGAATATTTAATAGTATTGGAAATATTCATGACATATTTGCAATTTATGTGTAGAATCCAATTAATGTAAAACTTGTGTGTGCATGTATATATACAGATCATTTTGTGAGTATACTTCACATTTTTATTTTTAGCAACTCTCTTCATTCCACCTCTGGATCATCATATCACATGTCATATGTTTTTATTTTCTTTTTAAGCTTTTCTCTAATTTACAAATCTTCTGCAGTAAATACATATAACTCTTTGTATTCTTTTTTTTTTTTTTTTTTAATTTATTTATTTATTTATTTATTTATTTATGGCTGTGTTGGGTCTTCGTTTCTGTGCGAGGGCTTTCTCCAGTTGTGGCAAGTGGGGGCCACTCTTCATCTCGGTGGGCGGGCCTCTCACTATCGCGGCCTTTCTTGTTGCGGAGCACAGGCTCCAGACGCGCAGGCTCAGTAGTTGTGGCTCACGGGCCTAGTTGCTCCGCGGCATGTGGGATCTTCCCAGACCAGGGCTCGAACCCATGTCCCCTGCATTGGCAGGCAGATTCTCAACCACTGCGCCACCAGGGAAGCCCTAACTCTTTGTATTCTGATTTTAAAACATATTTTGTAAAAATATCAGAAATGTAGAGCTATGTTAAATTGCATTATATTCTTTTAAGTAATACATAACAGGTCATTTTCCTTTTCATGCTTTTGCTTTAATTCATGCTCATTCCTTCAAATTAGTATATTGTTAGTTGTTATTGTGGAACTTCCTCATGTGCTAGAATTTATAACTTTAATTCCTTCAATAATCTATGAACAAACATATACTATACTATCTCTTTAAGGCCTGGCCATTTGTCCCTAAGACATAGACTCGTTATATTTAAAGGGCACATTATGCTTTACTGATAATAAAGCTTCAAATATAATCCATTGTGAGCCCTAATTGGTTAATCAAGATTCTGTCAATAAAATAAAAGTCATTCTAGATATTTTAAGCAACAGGAGAGTTAAAGCAGAAAACTAGAGTCTTCCACAGCAGGGAACACCTGTGAAACAGTCATTCAGTCAACAAGTGCAGGATTCTCAAGGAAGCCTCCTTGGATGATTTCACCTGCTTGGAGTAACCAAGCTATTGATTAACATGAGCTTGTCCAGAAGATTCTAAAAACCCTAATCTATAGCCTTTCTGCAACTGCTATCACATTAGTTCCCCCTTTTCCATTCCCAAATCACTTGTGGATGCCTGTCATTAGCAGAATCTAACCTAGAAACCAGCTCGCAAGGAATTCTGAGAAAAGGAGTCCCCAGGCTTCTTCCCTCAGGGGTAGAAGGAGACAGCTGATGCTGAGTTAATAATCAACAATCAGGTACATGTCAGACTAAAATCTGTAAAAGCTGAACTGAATTGGTTTCCCAACAATCCGAGTGGAAAGAGCAATATAAAAACAATTCATTTTATTTTGGCTTCTTAGAATTCAAATTTAATAGCAATTTCCTAATTTAAGGTTAACTTGGGAGCAAGAACTTATAATGCATACAAGAAATGACATTAGGTGAGGGATATACATGTGGGTAGACTGGGCAATAGATAGAAAGAAACATCAAGGATGGAAAATATTGGTCTCAGTATATGAAATGGACCTGTCTAATGTTCATTTCATCAGAGTGATCAGTCTGTCCACACAATATGGAATATTTTTCTCTAAGTAGCCAAATCTTGTTATCTTGGTTTCTATTTTACTGAAGCCCCAACACTTACACTACTTTTAATGAGACTTTAGAAATATACTAATTAGTTAATTAAAATGCATGTTGATAAATGAAAGATAAGCAACCTGCAGTTTATGATGTTTCATCTTGGAGTTTATCCATGAAGGTAAATACATATTCTGTCAATATTTTAAAAAAATATTCATCTGAGATGTACTTTGAAAAATAATGAGCATTATTTTAATAATAATTCCTAGGGATTTCAAGTTTATACTATTTATATTCTATGTACAATATCTGATTTTCAGTATTTCGATTATAAAAAGCACAATATAATCAATGCAGCAACAGTATTTTTTCAAATACTGAATTTACAAACATTGTATTCATTTAGTTGCCTTGCAAGGAATTTCAGGTCATAACGTATTATTAGGCTTTTAAAAGTGATCAATGATTATGAAAAACACAGGACTACTTACAAAAATAAAATGATACAGAATTTACTGACTGCCCACGTGGTTCAGTTGCTTTGACTTATTATAGATATTTTATTAAAAATAAGAAATTATTTTTATCCATAAGGAAATTGATATATTCTTAAACTTCTAAATAAAATAGTATAATTTCTAATTAATTTTAAAAAATAATACAACTGTGCGTGTAACATTATTCCAGTCTTAATCCACACTGGAGGTTACTGTCTCAATATTTTATATGTAGTTTCTACAGATTAGTCTAAATTTTTCAATAAGTGGCTTATTACATAGGATCATTCCCCTAATTTTATATAGCACACAATTTAGCATTTATTCTATTATTCTTTAATATTTTTCATTTAAGCAATCTATTAGATGTCTAATAAAATATATATGGCCAAAGGCTGTCATTATTTTTAAGATATAAGCAAATTTTCAAAAACAGAATTATAGTCAATATGTTAATCAAATAAATAATTCTCATAGGAGATGATAATCATCATTACCAACACAACCTACTAGAAAATATCATTAATTAGAACCAAAATAAGCAGGAATTTCACTGTTAATATTTAATTAATTGTACTATAGCTATTAATTGATTATTAATTAATATACATTCCTTTTTGGCTACATTGCTTCTCATCATATACATTTGGCCATTGCATATGTATTTGCTATAGGAAATTGGAAAATACCTACTGTTGAATATATGCATGAAAAGAATATGTGTAATTCTTGACATATTTCTCTCTCAGAGAGGAGTATTTTCTCTTCAGACTAGATTTCTACTAAACTGCTAAAGCAATTTATTTGGTCAGTTATGTTTTTTTTTTTATGGAAGGAGATATATAGTTATTCTGTTTTAAGATTCATATAGAATTCTGACAGAAATTGTATGTCTCTGAGAAATCTAATAAAAATCCACTAAAAAGAAAAAAAACATGTTTAGTTTTAATGTGATAATACTGTTAGATATTCCATTTTAGGGAATAACTGGTATATAATCTATGTAGGTAACTTTATCATGTTATAGAATATTTTATTTCTTGGGTGTTGTGGCTACTTTAAGCTCAGCTAAAATAGTGATTGTTTGTCTCATTAACACAGCTGTTTTCATTGAGGAACCTGGCCCCCCAATGTGCTCTACTTGATTTAGCACACTGTATGAACTGCTGTGCTCACCTGCTCTGTTATTACTTATCTGCAAAGCACCTAATATTTGTCCTTAGCTGAATTTTGCACTAAATATTTATTCTATTAATTACTCATAATTAACTACATAATATCGCTCTGATTTAATTCATTAAACACTTGATAAAAGCAGATGTTGTTTCTGTATTGGTGATGACTTTATAGTCAATGCCAGACACTATTTTAGCTAACTCTTAATTGACTGATTTTTGGCCAGCATAATTAGAGAATCATACATTTTAGAATACACCACTCCCCCAAATTCTCTATAGCCTACCACATAACCATGCTCAACCCTCTTGAGCCCGAGCATTAGGTGGGATTCCACTGTGAGAAGAGTCCAATTACTTAGATGTGGGCTTTATCTTTCTTATTAAGGGAATCACTAGATAGATTTACCTTCCTTTCTAACTCTTGTGTGTGCATTATACCAAAAGAAACCTTGAAGTTATTGGAATGAGGATAATTTCTTAATATCTCATTGTTATATTATTCCTTTCTTATTTATATTCTCTATTACATTTACTACACACATGAATAAAACACATCTGATTAGATAAACTTAATTGTCTAGAAGCCCATTTAACTAGTATTATATTACATTCTTCTTATAATAAAGAATAAAGACCCTTACTGTAGTTGAGCTAAGTATTAGCTGAAATAATAATCTCTGAAATCTGTGTCAGTACAAAGCAGATTTTTTTTAGAGCATGCATGAGTTTAGTTAATGGTGGTCATATAAACCAGAAGATACCGTTTCATCTAGTTATTCATGGATGAAGAAAATGGAGGCTCTTCAATTTTTGACAAGTGACTTCCAAGGTCACTTTGGAGATGTCCACACTGCCTACAGATGCAAGAAGAAATACACCGAATTCCTTCAGCCAGAATTCAATGTCATAAGCTTTCCTAGATGCAGAGGAGACAGGGAATTCTGAGTGGTGTGACCTGAGCAAATCATTTAACTTCTGTATGTCTCAGTCTACAACCTGAATTCATATATTCCTACCAAATAAGATTGTTTGGATTATCAAATTCAATGAGGCAATTCACTCATTCTGGCTTCTGCTCTCTTCAAGGCTTTAACTCTGTTTCCTTCCTACCCTTGGGGAACATAACAGCTTCCCACAGTTGTTGTGCCTGATATGTAACGACCATATATTTTCCCTTTTATCCTGATAACACCATTAGGAATATTTCCTTCATCACAGTTTCTGAAGTTAAAGCCTTTAAATTATGCTGTCAGTATCCCTCCTGATGATTAACAGACAATTATTTAGCTTTTAAATGCTCCACTTGAGATAAATATATGTCTTGGGAAATATAAACTAATAAACCAATTTTGATTGGATATATTTTATGAAAAATCAATGATTTATTTCGTAAGTACATTGATAATATATCCATCATAATTCCACTGAATACTACCTGATTTATCTACCTAATATTCTCTTTTATTAAAGATGTATTTTTCCCTTAAGATGTTTGACTTTTTATATGTAACTACCAAAAAATGAAAGTGATCACCTTGTGTGTTTATGATTAGAAATCCAGTATTTTTATCATAAAATATGAATGGAAAATTCAAACGAAAATACATCTTACGAATTTGTGTCTGTAACAAGTAATATCAATATGCATTTTGTGAGAAAATTGATGCTTTAAGCAGTTATTCAAATAAAATATAACATCAAGGAGCTGCAACATATACTTACAAAGATATTGAGAGTTATAAAAGATTTTCATTGTACATATAAAAGCAGGAAGTACAAATTTTCCAACTGATATAATTTTGAAGATCTTTATGTATATTTTAGAGGTTTTTAAAGGTTTGGCTTTTTTTAAAAAAATTAATTAATTAATTTATTTATTCTTGGCTGTGTTGGGTCTTCGTTTCTGTGCGAGGGGTTTCTCTAGTTGCGGCAAGCGGGGGCCACTCTTCATCGCGCTGCGTGGGCCTCTCACTATCGCGGCCTCTCTTGTTGCGGGGCACAGGCTCCGGACGCGCAGCTCAGTAGCTGTGGCTCACGGGCCCAGTTGCTCCGCAGCATGTGGGATCTTCCCAGACCAGGGCTCGAACCCGTGTTCCCTGCATTGGCAGGTGGATTCTCAACCACTGCGCCACCAGGGAAGCCCAAAGGTTTGGCATTTTATAGTCATTTATTATATAATAAAGTGTTAATGTTTGCTTTATCAATGTGATGTCAAAAAACTATAATTATTGCCAACTCAATTCATGAATGACTAATTACAAAAATAATTAACAGTAAACCAGAACTAACAAGTTGTGATACAACATAACTGATAATCTTCTAGTTTGTCAAATAAATGAATGGGTTATGAGATAGAGACAATGATAATAATGTCAATCTGTAGTGTCATTTATCTATGAGTAAAGATATTCATCTTTTGACATTATAAAATGCATAATGATTTTTGCATATAACTGTAATTCATTTCCTGTTTGTCCTATTGCAGCATCACATTTGTAACACTGCAGTTAAGACCCTGTTAACATTTCCCTTATAAAATCCATATTTTCAACTATTTATAATTATGTGATTAAAATTCTTTTCAGAATGAAACTTGGATTACAAAATCTCTTTCTAGGAGATATTTTAAATAAAATTTTAAAAGCTGAGTTTTACAGGAAGGATATATCTCATTATGAGAAGAGTATGTACTGACAAGTGATGGGCTATTGGTAGTTCTTAATTACTTCACGTGTTTCTGCTCCTTAATATTTCTGAGTAAAATAATAGATGGTGTTAAGTAATTCATTTTTCATTAAAGACAAACGAGTATTATATTAGTTCTATAAATACATATTTAAACCAAGGCTGGGACTTCCCTGGTGGCGCAGTGGTTAAGAATCCACCTGCCAGGGAGATTAACCAAGATGGCGGAGTAGAAGGACGTGCTCTCACTCCCTCTTGCGAGAGCACCAGAATCACCACTGGCTGCTGGACAATCATTGACAGGAAGACCCTGGACTTCACCAAGGAGGATACCCCACGTCCAAGGACAGAGGAGAAGCCACAGTGAGACGGTAGGAGGGGCGCAATCAGAGTAAAATCAAATCCCATAACTGCTGGGTGGGTGACTCACAGACTGGCAAACACTTATACCACAGAATTCCACCCACTGGAGTGAAGGTTCTGAGCCCCACGTCAGGCTTCCCAACCTGGGGGTCCGGCAACGGGAGGAGGAATTCCTAGAGAATCAGACTTTGAAGCCTAGTGGGAATTGATTGCAGGACTTTGACAGGACTGGGGGAAACAGAGACCCCACTCTTGGAGGGCACACACAAAGTAATGTGTGCATCGGGACCCAGGGGAAGGAGCAGTGACCCTGGGGGAGACTGAACCAGACCTACCTGCTGGTGTTGGGGGGTCTCCTGCAGAGGCGAGTAGTGGCTCTGTTTCACCGTGGGGATAAGGACACTGGCAGCAGAGGTTCTGGGAAGTTCTCCTTGGCGTGAGCCCTCCCAGAGTCTGCCATTAACCCCACCAAAGAGCACCAGTAGGCTCCAGTGTTGGGTTGCCTCAGGCAAAACAACCAACAGGGAGGGAACCCAGCCCCACCCATCAACAGTCAAGTGGATTAAGGTTTTACTGAGCTCTGACCGCCACAGCAACAGGGAGGGAACCCAGCCCCACCCATCAACAGTCAAGTGGATTAAGGTTTTACTGAGCTCTGACCGCCACAGCAACAGTCAGCTCTACCCACCACCAGAGCCTCCCATCAAGCCTCTTAGATAGCCTCAACCACCAGAGGGCAGACAACAGAAGCAAGAAAAACTACGATCCTGCAGCCTGTGGACCAAAAACCACAGTTACAGAAAGATAGAGAAGATGAAAAGGCAGAGGGCTATGTACCAGATGAAGGAACAAGAAAAAACCCCAGAAAAACAACTAAATGAAGTGGAGATAGGCAACCTTCCAGAAAAAGAATTCAGAATAATGATAGTGAAGATGATCCAGGACCTCGGAATAAGAATGGAGGCAAAGATTGAGAAGATGCAAGAAATGATTAACAAAGACCTAGAAGAATTAAAGAACAAACAAACAGAGATGACCAATACAATAACTGAAATGAAAACTACACTAGAAGGAATCAATAGCAGAATAACTGAGGCAGAAGAACGGATAAGTGACCTGGAAGACAGAATGGTGGAATTCACTGCTGCAGAACAGACTAAAGAAAAAAGAATGAAAAGAAATGAAGACAGCCTAAGAGACCTCTGGGACAACATTAAACGCAACAACATTCGCATTATAGGGGTCCCAGAAGGAGAAGAGAGACAGAAAGGACCAGAGAAAATATTTGAAGAGATTATAGTCGAAAACTTCCCTAACATGGGAAAGGAAATAGCCACCCAAGTCCAGGAAGCGCAGAGAGTCCCATACAGAATAAACCCAAGGAGAAACACGCCGAGACACATAGTAATCAAAGTGGCAAAAATTAAAGACAAAGAAAAATTATTGAAAGCAGCAAGGGAAAAACGACAAATAACATACAAGGGAACTCCCATAAGGTTAACAGCTGATTTCTCAGCAGAAACTCTGCAAGCCAGAAGGGAGTGGCATGATATACTTAAAGTGATGAAAGGGAAGAACCTACAACCAAGATTACTCTACCCGGCAAGGATCTCATTTAGATTTGATGGAGAAATCAAAAGCTTTGCAGACAAGCAAAAGCTAAGAGAATTCAGCACCACCAAACCAGCTCTACAACAAATGCTAAAGGAACTTCTCTAAGTGGGAAACACAAGAGAAGAAAAGGACCTACAAAAACAAACCCAAAACAATTAAGAAAATGGTCATAGGAACATACATATCGATAATTACCTTAAACGTGAATGGATTAAATGCCCCAACCAAAAGACATAGACTGGCTGAATGGATACAAAAACAAGACCCATATATGCTGTCTACAAGAGACCCACTTTAGACCTAGGGACACATACAGACTGAAAGTGAGGGGATGGAAAAAGATATTCCATGCAAATGGAAATCAAAAGAAAGCTGGAGTAGCTATACTCATATCAGATAAAATAGACCTTAAAATAAAGAATGTTACAAGAGACAAGGAAGGACACTACATAATGATCCAGGGATCAATCCAAGAAGAAGATATAACAATTATAAATATATATGCACCCAACATAGGAGCACCTCAATACATAAGGCAACTGCTAACAGCTATAAAAGAGGAAATCGACAGTAACACAATAATAGTGGGGGACTTTAACACCTCACTTACACCAATGGACAGATCATCCAAAATGAAAATAAATAAGGAAACAGAAGCTTTAAATGACACAATAGACCAGATAGATTTAATTGATATATATAGGACATTCCATCCAAAAACAGCAGATTACACGTTCTTCTCAAGTGCGCACGGAACATTCTCCAGGATAGATCACATCTTGGGTCACAAATCAAGCCTCAGTAAATTTAAGAAAATTGAAATCATATCAAGCATCCTTTCTGACCACAACGCTATGAGATTAGAAATGAATTACAGGGAAAAAAACGTAAAAAGGACAAACACATGGAGGCTAAACAATACGTTACTAAATAACCAAGAGATCACTGAAGAAATCAAAGAGGAAATCAAAAAATACCTAGAGACAAATGACAATGAAAACACGACGACCCAAAACCTATGGGATGCAGCAAAAGCGGTTCTAAGAGGGAAGTTTATAGCTATACAAGCCTACCTAAAGAAACAAGAAAAATCTCAAGTAAACAATCTAACCTTACACCTAAAGAACTAGAGAAAGAAGAACAAACAAAACCCAAAGTTAGCAGAAGGAAAGAAATCATAAAGATCAGAGCAGAAATAAATGAAATAGAAACAAAGAAAACAATAGCAAAGATCAATAAAACTAAAAGTTGGTTCTTTGAGAAGATAAACAAAATTGATAAGCCATTAGCCAGACTCATCAAGAAAAAGAGGGAGAGGACTCAAATCAATAAAATCAGAAATGAAAAAGGAGAAGTTACAACAGACACCGCAGAAATACAAAGCATCCTAAGAGACTACTACAAGCAACTTTATGCCAATAAAATGGACAACCTGGAAGAAATGGACAAATTCTTAGAAAGGTATAACCTTCCCAGACTGAATCAGGAAGAAACAGAAAATATGAACAGACCAATCACAAGTAATGAAATTGAAACTGTGATTAAAAATCTTCCAACAAACAAAAGTCCAGGACCAGATGGCTTCACAGGTGAATTCTATCAAACATTTAGAGAAGAGCTAACACCCATCCTTCTCAAACTCTTCCAAAAAATTGCAGAGGAAGGAACACTCCCAAACTCATTCTATGAGGCCACCATCACCCTGATACCAAAACCAGACAAAGACACTACAAAAAAGAAAATTACAGACCAATATCACTGATGAATATAGATGCAAAAATCCTCAACAAAATACTAGCAAACAGAATCCAGCAACACATTAAAAGGATCATACACCACGATCAAGTGGGATTTATCCCAGGGATGCAAGGATTCTTCAATATACGCAAATCAATCAATGTGATACACCATATTAACAAATTGAAGAATAAAAACCATATGATCATCTCAATAGATGCAGAAAAAGCTTTTGACAAAATTCAACACCCATTTCTGATAAAAACTCTCCAGAAAGTGGGCATAGAGGGAACCTACCTCAACATAATAAAGGCCATATATGACAAACCCACAGCAAACATCATTCTCAATGGTGAAAAACTGAAAGCATTTCCTCTAAGATCAGGAACGAGACAAGGATGTCCACTCTCACCACTATTATTCAACATAGTTCTGGAAGTCCTAGCCACGGCAATCAGAGAAGAAAAAGAAATAAAAGGAATACAAATTGGAAAAGAAGAAGTAAAACTGTCACTGTTTGCGGATGACATGATACTATACATAGAGAATCCTAAAACTGCCACCAGAAAACTGCTAGAGCTAATTAATGAATATGGTAAAGTTGCAGGATACAAATGAATGCACAGAAATCTCTTGCATTCCTATACACTAATGATGAAAAATCTGAAAGAGAAATTATGGAAACACTCCCATTTACCATTGCAACAAAAAGAATAAAATACCTAGGAATAAACCTACCTAGGGAGACGAAAGACCTGTATGCAGAAAACTATAAGACACTGATGAAAGAAATTAAAGATGATACCAACAAATGGAGAGATATACCATGTTCTTGGATTGGAAGAATCAACATTGTGAAAATGAGTATACTACCCAAAGCAATCTACAGATTCAATGCAATCCCTATCAAATTACCAATGGCATTTTTTACGGAGCTAGAACAAATCATCTTAAAATTTGTATGGAGACACAAAAGACCCCGAATAGCCAAAGCAGTCTTGAGGGAAAAAAATGGAGCTGGAGGAATCAGACTCCCTGACTTCAGACTATACTACAAAGCTACAGTAATCAAGACAATATTGTACTGGCACAAAAACAGAAACATAGATCAATGGAACAAGATAGAAAGCCCAGAGATTAACCCACGCACCTATGGTCAACTAATCTATGACAAAGGAGGCAAAGATATACAATGGAGAAAAGACAGTCTCTTCAATAAGTGGTGCTGGGAAAACTGGACAGCTACATGTAAAAGAATGAAATTAGAATACTCCCTAACACCATACACAAAAATAAACTCAAAATGGATTAGAGACCTAAATATAAGACTGGACACTATAAAACTCTTAGAGGAAAACATAGGAAGAACACTCTTTGACATAAATCACAGCAAGATCTTTTTTGATCCACCTCCTAGAGTAATGGAAATAAAAACAAAAATAAACAAATGGGACCTAATGAAACTTCAAAGCTTTTGCACAGCAAAGGAAACCATAAACAAGACGAAAAGACAACCCTCAGAATGGGAGAAAATATTTGCAAATGAATCAACGGACAAAGGATTAATCTCCAAAATATATAAACAGCTCATTCAGCTCAATATCAAAGAAACAAACACCCCAATCCAAAAATGGGCAGAAGACCTAAATAGACATTTCTCCAAAGAAGACATGCAGACGGCCACGAAGCACATGAAAAGATGCTCAACATCACTAATTATCAAAGAAATGCAAATCAAAACTACAATGAGGTATCACCTCACTCCTGTTAGAATGGGCATCATCAGAAAATCTACAAACAACAAATGCTGGAGAGGGTGTGGAGTAAAGGGAACCCTCTTGCACTGTTGGTGGGAATGTAAATTGATACAGCCACTATGGAGAACAATATGGAGGTTCCTTAAAAAACTAAAAATAGAATTACCATATGACCCAGCAATCCCACTACTGGGCATATACCCAGAGAAAACCGTAATTCAAAAAGACACATGCACCCGAATGTTCATTGCAGCACTATTTACAATAGCCAGGTCATGGAAGCAACCTAAATGCCCATCAACAGACGAATGGATAAAGAAGTGGTGGTACATATATACAATGGAATATTACTCAGCCATAAAAAGGAACGAAATTGAGTCATTTGTTGAGACATGGATGGATCTAGAGACTGTCATACAGAGTGAAGTAAGTCAGAAAGAGAAAAACAAATATCGTATATTAATGCATGTATGCGGAACCTAGAAAAATGGTACAGATGAGCCAGTTTGCAGGGCAGAAGTTGAGACACAAATGTAGAGAATGGTCATATGGACACCAAGGGGGGAAAACTGCGGTGAGGGGGGGATGGTGGTGTGCTGAATTGGGCAATTGGGATTGACATGTATACACTGATGTGTATAAAACTGATGCCTAATAAGAACCTGCAGTATAAAAAAACAAACAAAACAACTAATACTAAACTTTCATTGGGTTATTTGTATGGAAATATGTTAATATAAATGTTTCAGACATTACATGAAATTTCTAAAAATCTTATATTTGTATTTGTATGGAAATATGTATGGAAATATGTTAATATAAATGTTTCAGACATTACATGAAATTTCTAAAAATCTTATATGTTCTGGTATAATGTTATAAGTAATAATCCTAGTTATTACTTTAAAATGTATATCTCAGAAATAACTAATTTTCTTGTCAACTGCATTATTATGAACTTTCATCAAATCTTTAACCATGGTCATTTTTAAGTCTTTTGTCATTTACAGACAGTTCTGGGTGTACTCTGATGATTTTGCAAATATGTTCCTATAAAAGGGTTTCATCTTCAAGAAATTCATGGAAAAGACTCTGACAAGTACAGGTTTCTGGTAACTGACTGTACTGCTGAACTGAATGAATAAGCATTTTCAGAACTCTAATGAAAAACTGATGAACTCATAAAAGTGCTAACAAAAGATCAAGATGAAAAAAAAAATTAATTACATGGGACTGAGTGAACTGATGAGGATGAGTATAATTTTTGTGACTTTCTGTCTGAATTTAAAAAAAAAAAAAAAAATACCACAAGGACTCAGAGGCAAAGAATATACAAATCAATTTTCACTGCAAAGTAAAGGAGCTGTTACAGTGGAGGATTACTGGACTGAGTGTCAATATTATGACATAGTATGAGTGTGTTTCATGTTTGGTAATTGCAATCATTGTTGCTTTTGTTGTGGTCATCCATGTACAATGCTTGGTGTCAGTCTATTTATGTCTTGTAAAAATAAAATACAGTGTGTGTGTGTGTGAATAAAAAAAAAAAAAAAAAAAAAAAAAAAAGAATCCACCTGCCAATGCAGGGGACATGGGTTCAAGCCCTGGTTCGGGAAGATCCTACATGCTGAGGAGCAACTAAGCCCGTGCACCACAACTACTGAGCCTGCGCTCTACAGCCCATAAGCCACAACTACTGTAGCCCGTGCACCTAGAGCCCTTGCTGCACAACGAGAGAAGCCACCGTAATGAGAAGCCCATGCACCGCAACGAAGAGGATTCCCTGCTCACCGCAACAAGAGTAAGCCCACGTGTAGCAACGAAGAGCCAACACAGCCAAAAATTAAATAAATTTAATTAATTAATTAATTAATGTTTCATATTCATGAATCACATGACCCACTTTTTTTTGTTTGTTTCTTTGTTTGTTTTTTTATACTGCAGGTTCTTATTAGGCATCAGTTTTATACACATCAGTGTATACATGTCAATCCCAATCGCCCAATTCAGCACACCACCATCCCCACCTCACCGCAGTTTTCCCCCCTTGGTGTCCATATGTCCATTCTCTACATCTGTGTCTCAACTTCTGCCCTGCAAACTGGCTCATCTGTACCATTTTTCTAGGTTCCGCATACATGCATTAATATACGATATTTGTTTTTCTCTTTCTGACTTACTTCACTCTGTATGACAGTCTCTAGATCCATCCACGTCTCAACAAATGACTCAATTTCGTTCCTTTTTATGGCTGAGTAATATTCCATTGTATATATGTACCACCACTTCTTTATCCATTCGTCTGTTGATGGGCATTTAGGTTGCTTCCATGACCTGGCTATTGTAAATAGTGCTGCAATGAACATTCGGGTGCATGTGTCTTTTTGAATTACGGTTTTCTCTGGGTATATGCCCAGTAGTGGGATTGCTGGGTCATATGGTAATTCTATTTTTAGTTTTTTAAGGAACCTCCATACTGTTCTCCATAGTGGCTGTATCAATTTACATTCCCACCAACAGTGCAAGAGGTTTCCCTTTTCTCCACACCCTCTCCAGCATTTGTTGTTTGTAGATTTTCTGATGATGCCCATTCTAACAGGAGTGAGGTGATACCTCATTGTAGTTTTGATTTGCATTTCTCTAATAACTAGTGATGTTGAGCATCTTTTCATGTGCTTCGTGGCCGTCTGTATGTCTTCTTTGGAGAAATGTCTATTTAGGTCTTCTGCCCATTTTTGGATTGGGGTGTTTGCTTCTTTGATATTGAGCTGAATGAGCTGCTTATATATTTTGGAGATTAATCCTTTGTCCGTTGATTCATTTGCAAATATTTTCTCCCATTTTGAGGGTTGTCTTTTCGTCTTGTTTATGGTTTCCTTTGCTGTGCAAAAGCTTTGAAGTTTCATTAGGTCCCACTTGTTTATTTTTGTTTTTATTTCCATTACTCTAGGAGGTGGATCAAAAAAGATCTTGCTGTGATTTATGTCAAAGAGTGTTCTTCCTATGTTTTCCTCTAAGAGTTTTATAGTGTCCAGTCTTATATTTAGGTCTCTAATCCATTTTGAGTTTATTTTTGTGTATGGTGTTAGGGAGTATTCTAATTTCATTCTTTTACATGTAGCTGTCCAGTTTTCCCAGCACCACTTATTGAAGAGACTGTCTTTTCTCCATTGTATATCTTTGCCTCCTTTGTCATAGATTAGTTGACCATAGGTGCGTGGGTTAATCTCTGGGCTTTCTATCTTGTTCCATTGATCTATGTTTCTGTTTTTGTGCCAGTACAATATTGTCTTGATTACTGTAGCTTTGTAGTATAGTCTGAAGTCAGGGAGTCTGATTCCTCCAGCTCCATTTTTTTCCCTCAAGACTGCTTTGGCTATTCGGGGTCTTTTGTGTCTCCATACAAATTTTAAGATGATTTGTTCTAGCTCCGTAAAAAATGCCATTGGTAATTTGATAGGGATTGCATTGAATCTGTAGATTGCTTTGGGTAGTATACTCATTTTCACAATGTTGATTCTTCCAATCCAAGAACATGGTATATCTCTCCATCTGTTGGTATCATCTTTAATTTCTTTCATCAGTGTCTTATAGTTTTCTGCATACAGGTCTTTCGTCTCCCTAGGTAGGTTTATTCCTAGGTATTTTATTCTTTTTGTTGCAATGGTAAATGGGAGTGTTTCCATAATTTCTCTTTCAGATTTTTCATCATTAGTGTATAGGAATGCAAGAGATTTCTGTGCATTCATTTTGTATCCTGCAACTTTACCATATTCATTAATTAGCTCTAGCAGTTTTCTGGTGGCAGTTTTAGGATTCTCTATGTATAGTATCATGTCATCTGCAAACAGTGACAGTTTTACTTCTTCTTTTCCAATTTGTATTCCTTTTATTTCTTTTTCTTCTCTGATTGCCGTGGCTAGGACTTCCAGAACTATGTTGAATAATAGTGGTGAGAGTGGACATCCTTGTCTCGTTCCTGATCTTAGAGGAAATGCTTTCAGTTTTTCACCATTGAGAATGATGTTTGCTGTGGGTTTGTCATATATGGCCTTTATTATGTTGAGGTAGGTTCCCTCTATGCCCACTTTCTGGAGAGTTTTTATCAAAAATGGGTGTTGAAATTTAATTAATTAATTAATTAATGTTTCATATTCATGAATCACATGACCCACTTTTTAAAAAAATTTTTTTAAATGTTATTTATTTTTATACAGCAGGCTTTTTAAATTTGAATTTTTTTTTATACAGCAGGTTCTTATTAGCTATCTATTTTATACATATTAGGGTATATCAATCCCAATCTCCCAATTCATCCCACCACCACCAGACCCCAACCCCTCTTTCCCCCCTTGGTGTCCATACGTTTGTTCTCTACATCTGTGTCTCTATTTCTGCCTTGCAAACTGTTCACATGACCCACTTATAATGGGATACTTCATGCTCTCTTCTAATCCCATTAGTTTAGAGTGAATTTTCTAAATGTCTGCTCTCAAATCTGTTTGTTAGTTTTAGTTGAGTTATTTACTTCATAGTTATTTCATTAAATATTATAAACTATCTCATGAAATATTACATAAATTAGGATTTGGAAAAGAAATAGGGTGTTTCTATAAAATCACTGTTGAGGGACTTCCTTGGCAGTGCAGTGGTTAAGACTCCATGCTCCCAATTCAGGGGGCCTGGGTTCAATCCCTGCTCAGGGAACTAGATCCCACATGCACGCCACAACTAAGGAGACCACATGCCGCAACTAAGGAGCCTGCCTCCCTCAACTAAGGACCCTGCTTGCTGCAACTAAGAGACCCAGTGCAACCAAATAATTACATAAATAAATAAAAAAGAGAGACCCCTAGTTCTCTTAAAAGCACAGTTGAAATATTTAGAAAAACCTTGAAAAAGCCTTTCAAACTAGCAATGTATGCCAGGTATTTAATGGATGGACAAATTAACTAAAAATATAAGAATTCTATACACAGATTATTTCATGAGTGTCTAATTTCTTGATCATTTCTAAAGAAAAAAGATGAAAATAGCAGAGGATACATTGTACATGTGTTTTCTGCAAAAATTTTGCCAGAGTTTTATTACTATGTATTCATGTTAAAAGGAATTATTTACCTATAAAAAGCTTGGTGGAAAATGTGCATTTATACATTTTTTAGTTAAAATATTATATTTAAGTTAAATATACATCTTTAAATCTGTTTATTAGCTTATCAACTTCAATGTCATCAGAATCCAAGATATTTATAAAATTGCAAAGAAATCCAGTTTGGTAGAGTTGTTTCCATTATTTATTGTATTCATCATATAAGAAACTTTTGTGATTCTGTTTTACCGATATTATTATAAACCTGTTTATTGTAATTGTGCATATAATACTTATCTTCCTATCTGTCTTTATCCTATAAAAATGCATGGGTTTTCATGTATTTTTTTTGTTTGAACAAGATTTTGTATCACTCTTCTTAAGCTACCTTATTGGAGAATGGATTTTTAAGCAACGTGAATTAGGCGTTCATTTATGCAAATCCTCCATGTACTATCTTCATAAGTCAACCAAATAGAGTACTCAATACTAGGCCCTCAAAGAAGATAGGCTAGTGTGTAGGGGATATTATAACCTAATAAGTAAATAAATATGCAAATGGAAACAAACAATCAAACACGAGTATAGGAAAAAGGCATGACAATGTTAATACACTCCCTATTCTCCTAGCCGGGGTCCCAGTGGAAGAAACTCTAAAGGCCTGTATATCATGCAGGTCTGGATGGAAGCAGCTACTTATTTCTTTAGGACAAGAAACTTGACTACTTAAAAGCATTGATTTTCAGGTAGTTTGCTTACTTTTCTTGCTGGAAATCAATGGTCTTAAAATGTTATGTGAACAAGCTAGAAATATACTACAGAGATTCTACTGTTTGAAGTCATACCACAAATTCTTATTCTTGTTCATTAACACTGGTCTCCTCATACATCCGTCTAGACTAGTCTTCTACAACTTTCAGAAGAGAGCTCTACAAGTGCAGAGGTCTCTTTAGTATTTGCTCAAACATATTAACTTGATTAAGCTATGGAGTTTACTTATATTTAGAAAATAAAACACTCTCAGTGTAATTGCACATACTAGTGAAAAGTTTTCTTTGATTCATTCTGTATTTTAAATATAGACATGGTTATTTATTATTTAGTGTTGTTTCACTTGAAGAACCATTCCTCTTCTTAGGCACATGATCATATTTTCTCTGACCCTCTAATGACTTGTATATTATTGACTCTACCTCTTCTGTCTTCAACCTCACCTTGGCCTCTTATCCTTCACGTTTAGAATTTAAATGCAGCAAGTTTTTATTAAATTAAAAAAAATCAAGCATGCCTACACGTTCCTCATATTCTGTATCCATTTCTTTATCTGACACTCACTTCTCAATTTACCTCGCCTGTTATTTCCATCGATACACTGAAAGAGCTATCATTAAGGTCAGAAATTACGTCTATTACTTGAAATTTAAAGATATATTTTATTTCTCATATAACTTGACTTTATATTTTTATTCTACACATTTGATAATTCTTCCAGTTGAATCATTCTCATCTGTAATTTCCTGAGCTTTTCCCACAACTATAGCCACTTTTTCTCAAACATACAGCTCTACTTTTAATCTCGGAAGTTCTAAAAATGTAGGCTTAGTTTCACTTCTGTGGATATTCTTGTCTTTAAGAAAGTCACACCTTTGTCACTGGCTACCCTTCCCAACAACTGCTATCAATACTTAGGACCCCCAAGTGCTTAGGAACTCCTTTGTCACAGGTCTCACCTCTGACTCACATGCGACAGCACCTTGAACGTCTCAAAACCATCCACAGACATCATGTCCATTGCTGAAACTTTTATCTCCTCTGCAAGATTAATTCTTCTTCCCCAACTCAGTAAGCATCACCAACCATATCTAGTTGCATAAATAAGAACCTAGGAGTCAATTCTACATTTCTCCCCACTCCACCACTCTGACCTTCCCCAAATCAATCTGTCACTAAGTCTGGCATACCATACCTCCTAGATAGCACTCAAGTAATTCTTTCTGTTTTCACTGGCAAGACACTGCCCAGAGATGCTTTAAGGGAGACAAAATTTCACACTATCTAAATTTACATTTGGTAAGTTACACAAAATCTTAGCTTCATTTTCCTCACCTATAAAAATGGAATTAATGATGAGGGTGATTTGAGGACTAGATAGACACATATTTAATAAATGCATAACAATGTCAGTAAAGTTTTGCTAAACTTAGCTTTTATATAGTCTTTTCTGTGAATAGCAGGAGAGAATAGCTATAAATATATGCTGAATATTCCAGATCAGTTCTCCACACAGGAGCAAGAACAGTCCTTTTGAAATGCCAATTTCACCATGCCATCCCTTGACCAAAACTTTATCAATTCTCTTCTGTTTTTCTTAGAAGGAAGCACAAAACAATTAACACTGCCTCTGAGGCCCTTAGTGATGTAATTTCAGGATTCTCTCCAAGTTCATTTCCAGACTCTGTTTAGTTACTCTTGCTTCTTCCTGACTTAGGACCTTCCCTGATTTCACAGCCTAGGGTGGGCTCCCTATATATACATGTTTTGTCAATTATGCATATTTCCCCTTCAGAACATTGTCAGGGTTTAGAATTACATGTATATCTTCTTATTTTACTTATGTTTATTTGCATCCTTAGTCTACTAAGTTTCATGAGGGAAAGACTATGCTTTATAACTCATTCTTATAAAGCATAACATGTCCAAGGTCTAACATGTTATCTGGCTTAAAATGTTATCTGGCTTAAAAATGTTCAATTAACATTTTTTGAATAGATTTATGCATTAAGAGATGGGTGAATGAACTTTAAACACACTGTAATTTTACTTCTTTTTCAGGGGAAGATCATCATGTGCATAATTCCACAGACTATTCCTCTACACAAGATGTTGTTTTGATATTCTTTTCCTTGCCCTCTAGTCTAGATAATTAGCAAGAAAAACAGAACAGAAAACTCAAACATACATTTAAGGGAAGATAATGCATTTGTGATGGCAAAATGCTAGTAGAGCAAATAGAATCCTTAGAGAAATTTTGACAATAAAAATACCTGAAGATACAAGACTTATTTTTCATATAGTTTTCATTTGCAAATATTGATAGTAGAGTTATTATTTTTCAAGCAATATCTACTGAGTGCATATTATGTCCCAGACATTCATGCTGTGACTTAGGGCTAAAATAATGATACAAAATATTTATGATGGTTACGATCAAAGTCTCTGGTACCAGCTTTTCTGTGTGAGAATCCTGTCTTAATCACTTACTAGCTGCCCCGGGCAAATTATGTAACCTCTATTTGTTTCCCTCTCTTTAATGAATAGAAGATAATAATATCACCTAACTTCCAGGGTCATTGTGAGGATTCAATGAATGTAAAGAATTTAGGACTATAATTTGTGTAAAGAACTGTGCTTGGCATAAAGGAAGTTTTATATGTTATAAAACATATCACTATCATTATTTTATAGCCTTAGTGCTTAGCTTACAATTAAATGGGAGAAAAAGCAAGTTAATAGACATCAGCAATATACAGTGATAAATGATATCACAGGGAAGTACAATGTTTTATGGAGTCATAAAGTGGGATGCGCTACCTGAATTTGTGGGTGCAGAGAAAGCTTGATGCATAGTGAGACATCAAACAGGACCTGAAGGGTGAGACCAAGTTAGTCTGTAATGAATGTGAACAGCCCTCTGAATGGTAGCATATACAGAATTAGCGTACACACTTTTCTTGACTTGTTAGTGTGGTGAAAGCCTAAAGCCTATCTTGTCAAACCATGTGGAGACAAAAAGTTTACACAAAAAAGGAAAGGTATCTCACAGTCTGCTGAAACGTGTGACTTACAATGGGAGCAATTCTTCACCTTTCCCTTAACCATCTGTTTACTTACAAGTATATTTTGTCTCCAAGAGAATGACTCTAGCTTAGGCAAACAGTCACTTAAACAACTCAAAGTATTTAAAAATATAAATTCTGTCTTTTGATAGGAATCATGATATCCTTTTTCTCCTTTTCTCTCTCCCACTTCCTTCCTATCTTCATTTTTTCTCTGCTTCCTTTCTTTCCTTTTTACTTTCTAAGTTTTAAAATTTTTTCTTCTTTATCATCCCTATGTTATTTTACTTCATTAAGTAAGTTTTGGTTTTTTGTTTTTTGTTTTTCCCTAGCACTGTAGGAATTCTAGATTGTTGAACCCAATCTGGGTCTTCTGGTTGAAGTAACTTTTTATTCCTCATTAAAGCATACAGACACACACACACATAAGATGTTAGCTATGAAACATAAATGAGCCAGAATATAAAAGTGATTTGAAGTATAAGGAAAGGAGATGAAGGAATAGAGGTCAGTCCAGCTCTGCTTTAATACCAGTTCTTCAGAGTGTTAATACTAGGGTTATACAATTTAAGAGAATCCACTTATGAATGATGGCATGGGTTTATTCAGAAGGTATTATTACATAAATACGTTAAACAGAAATTCATATGTGCAGATTATCTTGAAAATATATATCTGAACTGCCTTAGTATTACTTGTACAGTTCCATCAGAACAAGGAATTGGGGGGAATACTTTGTTGCTTTTTTTTTAATGGGTAAATAAATTGTTTTAACTTTAATAGATTAGATTTTAGCAATAAAAACGACTGCACTACTTCATGCAATATTACTAATCTCACAAATACAACGTTGTGATTGAAGACATACATAAGAGTATAGTTTGTATAACTGCATCTATGTAAACTTTAAAAAGAGGTGAAAGCAAATCTATGATGTTCAAAGTTAGGAAAATACAAGGGCAATAGTAGGGTTTTCCTCCAAATCTACATGGTATCAAACAAAATAAACATTGTTGAGCAGTAATACAATGTAATATTTTTTCTTAAGTACACCCTGTCTTATTCCCTCAGGATCTTTGCTTTCAGGTCCACTTTACTTAAAAATAATGTAAGAACAAGGAATCTAACCAAAGTTAATATCCATAGCAATATATATGAAAAGGGCATGTAAAGAAACTGGAACTTTTTTGTTGCTTTTATCTAACAGATTGTTTTTGCTTTAATTTGATAATATATATATTTTTTAATTGTAGATTTTGTTTGTTTTAGATCCTTGAGTACATTAAAGAAAAATGTGTCTGTAACAATTTTATGAAGGCCATAGCTGTCCAAATCAAAATTCAACTTGATGTTTTAAGCCACATTCATATCTGAAATTATAAATCTCACAAATTGCTTACATAGAAATAGATAAATGAAAGTGAAAAGTGTCAATGAGCTGGTCTGCTGAAGTGATTAATCTATTTGCCATATATACATATAAGTTTACTGTTCAACCAAATATTGCATGTTCATTATTATTTGATTAAATGTTTCTACAGGCCCTTAAATATTAATACAATTCTTGTATCCTGATTTGAAATAATCATCAAGATCTGTCAACTATGTTCCTTTGTAGTACTGGGTTTGGAGTGAATCCAGAAGACCTTTGTCATGTGTGTTGCTTTGAGATGTTTTATTCCTAGTGAGTGGAATGTGAGCTGACAAACTTGCCATTACACTTTGCCAGTATTGAAACTGTTGCAAAGGGATTATGAAATTTATCCAGGGCCAGAGTGCTAATCATTGACTAGTTGGCTGAAAACTATGTTGTAGATGCCTGATTCTTAACCCAATTGGCTGTGTAACATCCCTTGAGAACACTGGTGCTAAAAGATTCAGGCTGTTTCAATTTACTCTTTTAATTAAAACATGGAACTAGAGAAGAAACAAATAAAAGAGATGAGAGCAGGGCTTAAAATATCCTCTAGCTCACCCTCAGTATTCTTTGTCACAATTCTGCTGTAAGGCTCCACCAACATCTCTCTGAACAACTGCCACTTTTTCTTTTTCATTATGCAACATGCCACATTTATGGGCTCAAAATGATACTTTACATTCCATTTCCTCAACATAGCATCATTAGAAGGAACACATAATTCCAAGCACTGACACCTAGAAAATGCAATGCATTGTATTACTTCATTACACTTCCTTGTTTAGAGTTAAAAATGTAGATTAAAGAATCCATCAACAAATTTTACTGAGCACAAACTGTTTAGAAACTATTAAATATAGACAGTACTTTAATAGTAAAATAATAGAACTTCCTTTAAGAGAATGGTGTTAACATACCTTGTGAAGAGAGAAGAACTAAAAGTTTAGTGCAGTCTAATTATTCATACATGTAAAAACAGATTTTTCTCCCCCAAAGAAAAATTTACTCCAGATTAAAGGTACGAATTATAAAAATAAAATTGGGGAGAATTATTTATTTTCCATTATGCATTTATTCATAAAACACAAGCAGGCACTGTGCTAATAAGCTTTAAAGAAGAGTGAGATGGGCATGACTCTTTCCACAAGCAGCTTATATTCTACAAAGTGAGGCAGAAAACACATACTTAGTTACACAAAAACAAAATACTGATAAGTGGTAGGTCTCAGGAAGGAAAATCCAGGACAGTAAGAATTTGCTAGTCAATTAGCTGAGTATGTGACTTGTGAAATTTGGATACACTGCATTTTTTTCCAGTTAGTTTTTAACTATAATGAAAATAAACATGTTACTGAGTCCAAGCTCGCTCTGCTCACGGCACAACAGGCCAATAAATCGGAGATGGGGTGTTGAGGAAGGAATATTACTTTAATTGGAAAGCCGTCAAACCGAGAAGACGGCAGACTAACATCTCAAAATAATCATCTGATCAGGGTTTGGATGCCAGCTTCTTTTATAGCACAGAGAGGGGGAGGAGATGAAGAAGTAAAAAGGCCATAAATTTTACAAATATCAGATGGACTGGCCAGCCTTGGGGAGGGGAATGTGTTAATTTCTTCTTCTTGCAACCATCCACAGATGGACAGGGTCCGGATGTTTCCCTGAACAAAGGCACTTTGGTTTAACATTCAGGCAGAGGGGCAGGGTTCCCCGAGGCAAGTCATTATGTATAGACAGTATCCTTTAAGTGAACAAAAGCAGCAGAAAGCAAAGGTTAAAGTAAAAGAAACAGATCCAACATGTAGTCAGATTTGGCTCTTCCCTGTTACAAACACATATTCAAAAGGAAAAATAATTGAATTACACATAGTGTTGATAACATAGACTCTGAAGCCAGACATACTGTATGTGAATCTCAGCTTTGTCACTTAACTGAGATACATAATCTTGGACAAAGTTATTTAACCTACCTACTATCAGTTAATCCATCTGTTAAAGAAAGGAAAACAATATTATCTTTCTTACATGTTTTTTGTAAAGATTAATTGACTTGATAACCATATGAATGTATTAAAACAGTGCCAGTTTCATGTTATATACGCAATACAAAATTTGGTGATGATTATTAGGCTTACAACCATAATGATGCTAAAATATTGAGAGAGTCAAATTTAAACTTATGGTACAAGATCAATAAATGGAATTGTGGACTCTGAATTTTGCATTGTCCTGCATACATACTTAATATTCAATCAGGAGAGAGAAACAACACAATAATTTGAACAGGGAAGTTTAATATCAAGAATTATTAATTATTAGAGTATTAGAGTAAGGAGGGATTGACTATTAAGAAAGAGAACTCTAATCATAGAAAAAGCAGTCACTAACCCTAGGGCTGAGACAGAATGCCCATGGAAGACTCCTGCTTCCCCTAGACCAACATCCGGGTCTTGCAGAAAGCACCCCTGTGACTCACTGAATGGCAGAGAAGTACCTGTGTTGTTCCACTTGTGGTGGAACCTGCCAGAAATCTACCCTCTGGGGTGCCAGAGAAAGCTGTTCCCTGTTGGGTGCTGCTGGCTGACATGCAGTGCAGAAGCAGGGCACTGGGGAAGCCGGATGTGACGCAGGGGTCCGAGGGACTCTGCTATAAAACTGCCTGATGGTCGGGAAAAGTGGTGGGGGAGGGTGCCCACAGCTGAGTGCTCAGAGCCGTGCACAGCAGGAGCTGGGAACTGGAGAATTTACAAGCACTGAAGGAGCTGAGAGACTGCTACCAGAGAGCCTGGTGAAGGCCTACGCGCTGGGAGAAGCTTCTGGCTGCTTAGTGCTGTTCTCCCGTGTCCCACAGGAAAGGGCAGTGAAGAGGGGAAAGTGCTTGTAGGAGTCGCTTGCTATGAGTGAGCAGACCTGTGCTGGGAAGAAAAAACCCTTCTTCCTGGAATGTCTCTTCAGCCCCTTCTACTGACAGAACTTCCTGCCACCTGGAATGGAAAAAAAAGTATTTAAAATGTCAAGTATCATTTTCACAGAGCAATCTGACAGGGTGAATGTGGAGCTGAAGGGCGATTAATCAATACCTGGCACAATACAACAAAAAATTCATTATGAAAACATAATTCTATTCCTTGTGCTAACTTATTGGATATGATTCATTCCAGTGTGGAGTCTAGAAATACTTATGAATTGGAAAATCCACAAATATCATTTGCATTTATAATATTTAAGACAAATATTGGCAACCAATCCTTAAAAAAAATAGGGTACCCTTGAGTTGAGCATCTGCAATATTGACCAGAGTGACACCAGATTTTAAAACTTTTATGGAGGTGTTTTACTATTTTAACATAAAACCAATCCCATCTTGTATTGGTTTTTATCTTACTTCACCTATCAGCAGCATACCCTCGTTGAAACATTTTAAATTTTGGTTTCCAAAATGCCAACTCTTTGACTTCCTACACTGCTGTCTTCTACTCTGTCCTTTCCACTTTCCAATTCATATAGGTAACAGTTTCTTGGGGACCTCTTATCTGTGTTTACTTTCTAGGCTGCATCATCCAATTTCATGCCTTTTAATACCACTGAAGATTCCCACTGACAAAAATATAGTACAAACATTACTGTTTTTTACTATAGTCAACAGACAGACTGGGCTGTAGAGTAAAAGGAAAAAAAAAAAAATCCATATATGGCATCTTCAACAACACTAGGTAAGAAGGAACCCCATCAACTCTTGAACATAGGCATATGTGACCAGGATCAGCAACTTCTCTGTAGAAGTGATAGAGGGAAATACTGAAAGATCTAACAAGTCTCAGACTGAAGGTATTGCCAATAAAATTTATACCCCAAAAGAGAGGTTCTTGGCTGAGTAGCTACCAGGTGAACAAATCTGAGAAAACTGACAAAATTCAAAATCCACACCAGCTTCAAGCTGTTGAAAAGTGCAGATAAAACTACCTCCTTTCCAATTGATAGAAATTTACCACAAACTGCAGGCAGCAGAAGTGGTGGGCACAAATGCTGGGCCTCCCAGATATACAGAAGTAATATGAAAGAAGAGAGGTTCAGAGGATGATAAATTCGGAATGTAGTAGAGCAGCAAAATACATTCTTCAGAAACAAGAGACCCATTTAAAAGCAAAGGTTTGTAGAGCTCTGGAAGATAAAAATGGTACAAAGAAAGTACCTTTGAATTGATTTATCTGTGAGGGATAGAGATGTGACTTCACAAAGAGACATTTTTTCAATACCTCATGGTAAAAATACAAAGGGAGGAATCTGTACATTAGTTATTAGACTGGGAAAGCTAACCTGTTCTATCACTTTAAGTACCTCCTGATAACCTAGGAAAACACAACTCATTTAAGCATGAAAAATCAGTAAGAATTATTACCCATTCACCTATATATATATATATATATATATATATATATAGTAACAAAAGGTGGAAATTAACCAAGTGACAGTACAAAAGTTGATTTTAAAACACACAGAAAAATTTTGAAGAGAGTCAAAAATTAATTTGGGATGTCCGTATCAAGTGATTTATACAGGAAAGAAAATCAGTTCTTTAAAGCAACATTTTATTCCAAAACAGAATGGTGTAACATTTTTAGGATAGTTGGTTTTTCTATCAAGCAGTAGTGTCTTTCAAGAATAAATGAAACAAACAGACAATAAAAATGCAAAAACTCAGGGAATACTGATCTTATACACCCTTTCTTAGAATAAGATATAGGTAAGTAAGAAAAATTTGAAGACGATTTATTATGTGTTCTGGAAGTGAGCATTTAATGTTTTTAAGAATCTAGGAATGAGTGATGGCAATGGATGCAAATATTACAGTCTCCAATACATAAAAATAAAACTAGGAAAAACATAATTGCTAGAATAAATAAATAGTAGAACTGGCTGCCTTACAGATATTAACTTGGAATGAAAAAAGTTTTAAATCAGATATTTAGAAAAAAAATAAGGTAGAAGAAGATATTTCTATGTAAATCTATTAATGTCTGTTAAGCCAATATACAATATCTTATACAACAAGGAAGTATGTGTATTTATAAGACATTAATATAAAAGTAGTTACTAGACCCAAAAATATTGCATACCAAAAGCAAAGAGACTATAAAGTAAATATATGCAATATTATAAAATTATATATCATATATAACATGTAAAACAAATATTTTAATAGGTGATAGCCTATTTCTATTTTTCAATATTGCAAACATATTTAATCTAGTTCTGTAATTGCATGTGTGTGTGTGTTGTAATACATATTGCATATAATTATACAATATATATTATTAATTCCACATTAACCCCCTGACTTCATCACCTTCCATTCTTCCCCTTGCTCACATGCAGTTGTTCTTCTTAAGTACCTCAAGTATCTCCATTGTGTCTGTTATATAAAGAGGTAAAAAATAAAAGGAAGGGAGTACAAAACACAATACTAAAGAGAAATTGAGAAAAAACATTTTGAAGGGAATAGTCCTTTTTTTTTTTTTCATTAGTCAGGGTAGTATCAGACAAACAGAACTGTCCTTGTTCTAAGTAACTCAGATTTCCCCATATATAGTTTCTGTATTACTGTCAGAGTCAAATGCCTTCAAAATCAATGTGATTTTGTCACATCTTACTTAAAATTGCCCAAATAATAAAGTCTAACACAATAATAGCACGCAATGTCAGTTCTCCAATAACTGGACCCATCCTAAACTAATACCCAGAGAACCACGCCAACTTCTCACCTATCACATAACCTGTATTCCAAACACACCCAATTTATGATTTCAATAAAACACACCCTGTTCTTAAACTACTCTCTATCTTTTTCCCCCTTCTGCTTCCTCTGTCTTGAATTTATTTCCTGTTTTATCTATTAGCTATATCTTATTATTTTCAAGTACAAGCTTATTCATCACCTTTGTGTGCTCCTTTGCACATGGCTAACAATCTACTTTAAGTCATTAAACGAAATGAAACTAATGAGTTGAAATACCGATGTTCACTTCTAAATCTCAAGTTCATGGAGAGGATGGGTTGGTGTCTTATTTAATCTCCCTTTTATGTACATTGTAGAGTGTTCGGCACATAATTGATGTGTAACAAGTATTGGTTAAATGAAAAAAAATGAATGAATGAAAGATGGAAGATTGTTATAGAAGTTCATATGGGCTAGGTTTGCATTAAGATAATCAAGGAAAATTTTTGCTGAGTTGTGTGAACTGAATCATGAAGGTGGAGGATAATTCAAGTAAAAGAAACAGGGTATGCCAAATTGTCAAAAAAAAAAAAAAGTGAAGTGATATCAGAAAACATTAAGTTCACTTGTATTTTTTTGGAATATTAGTGCTAAGGACAAGTAAAAAAAAAAAAAAAAAAAAAAAAATACAGAGCCTGCAACTAAACCCAGAAAGAGCACAAAGATATTCAGAAGAACAAAAACTTAAATAGAAGGCCCAACTAGATATAAATTTATTTTCCAAGAAATCAGATAAAAAAGGAAAAAACCTTTAAAATTGTTTTGAGGAGACAGTAATAAAATAAATGTTAGAATCATCTGCTCTTATTTCACTAAATTGCTAGAATAAAGCAATGATATACAGCATAGTAAAGTTTTAGAATGAGTATTCTAACGGTAAGTCTAAGTTAAATGGTTTAAAAAAATAAAGCAATGACATTATCTCATTGTAATTGCTATTCAATCTCCAAAACACCATAGTACAAAATATGGTTTATTTTTGTGTTTTTGTGAAATATGAAATACTTGTTTTTTTAGGCTAAATTAAAATATCCATTGAATCTTTTCTTAAAAATATATAAATTATACTTATATTTCTCTTTACCTATATAGCATAGAAAGTTGTGAATCTTCTTAATAAAAATACAGTACTTTCTATATATCTTTACCATATATAAAAAGATAAAAATAACTTTTGGTGACTGTTTCTCTCATCCAATAACCATCATCTTCCTAGGAACAAGGATTGTGTCTTATATATCTTGGCATTTTCAATGTTTGCTTCAGGGACTTGCACACCGAATTCACTCATACAATAAAGAAGAAATAACAATAAGTAGCATTTATTATTTATTTTGTTCTATACGATATACATTATGTGAATTACCACTTATAATTTTAGCAACAGCTGGTGCTAGGAGTACTAGTATCTTCTCTCTTTTACAGAAAAAACTGAAGTTGAACAATGAATAGCTAAAGAAAGAAAACTCTTCTAATGTCATATCATTGTTAAGTAGCTAACCCAGAATCTGAATCCAGACAGGCCAGCTTCCAAGTCTGATTCTGTAAATATCACAGGATATTCTTTTTCTAGAAGTGGAAAAAAGGCAGGTAATTAAAAGCACAATTACTTGTGTTTTAAAATTTGGGGCCTGTATTTATTTATTTTATATAGGTTTTATATATCTTTGTCTTGATGACAAAATCAGTACATGTCAGTCAAATTTGATTTCAAATTGTTTCAGCATTTATTTAGCAATAATTAAATTCAAGTTTATGTTTCATGTAATCTATCTATATGCAGTACCTGTTGGGAAACAATTCTTCCTGGGTCTCTTATGTTTTGTATATTTGTAAGCAAAGAACTGACTGCCTTTTCTTCCAGATTTCTTTTTTAAAGGACATTTTTATAGCAAACAGGATTGAAAATAGAGATAGTGTCACCCTCTAGATCAAAGGGCAGGCATACTAATTCCCCATTAGAAGAGATTGGAATTCTCTAAACTCAGCATTCCTTTCCTATAATACAATCCACCCCACTTGTACAGTTATCCTCTGACTCTTTGGGTCTCCCTGTAGGAACTGGAACTCAGAAATCTAGCACAAATAAAACTGATTCTCTGGCTACTGCTATTGCTTTAGCAATAAACTGCCCATCTTAGATTAAGGAATCTCATGTCATCTACCAGCATACATAAAACCAAGGCAAGTTAATTAATTAGCTTGTAAATATTATAAAATCGTAGATGATTTAAAGTTCCTAACTTATATATTATGCTTTTCTTACTACATATTATTAAAAGACTTGTTTATAGGAAAGAAAATTTGCTTATTTATCTAATATTTTAAAATATTTTAAAGACCCAAGATTTGAATGATTGGAAGAGTCCATGAAAATTCATCAGACAAAGATGTATGTGGATTTTTCAAATAGTTCAAATGCTTAAATATTTAATCTATTGCTGATAATCTTTAATATATATTTGGCTGGTATGGAATATTTTTAAAACATTAGACCAGCTTTTCACAACAGGGGTCAATTTGTCTCCAAGGGAACATTTGGCAATATCTGGAGACATCTTTGGTATACATTGCTTGAATTATATACGTTCATTGCTTCTCGAAATTGGGAGTGGTGGGGGATCCACTAATAGCATCCACTAATGCTACTGGCATTTAGTGGGTAGAGACCAGGGATGCGGTTAGACATCCTAGAGTGCACAGGACAGCCTCCCCTAATAAAGAGGACCAATTTACTTGGTCCCAAATGTCAATTATGTTAATGTTTAGAACATATCTATATCTATATTTATATCTATCTATATATATACATCTGAAATTGAGATATATAGTTCTATTCTCTCAATGATAAGAATTAACCTGCATACAAAATTACAAAAATATAAATCTCTATATCTATCATGTGTCTATATAACAGTTATTCATGAAAATCAAACCATAACATAAACAAGAGCAAATAATCAGCAGAAAACCAAAATCTCAATTTTTTAAAAGTTTTTAGAATGTACTTTATATAAATATATCAGAGAATTACAAACAAACCTTATTTTTTAAATCATTGATAATAATGTATAGCCAGTAATGTATATACAGAAGAAAAAATTATCATGTATGTGGATTGAGGTGAATGGGTACGATCATTTAAAAAAATTATCCTGTATTTGGTTCCCTAAGCCTATCCTGTTGCTATAGCAACAGCTGTCCTATATATCCATTTGGTATTATAGCAATCTGTCAAGGAAATTCTGACATGCAATAATTTGTATACATTAATTATCAAAATTGTAAGAATATGTTTGAATATTATCTGCTTGTTAGAACAACACTTAAACATCTATGACTTTACAAATTATACTTATAAAATTATAGGTGTGATCACCTTGTGTGTGTGCATATATATATGGGTGTGTATATATGCATATACAAACATATACACTTATATATAATCATATATACATTCATATATAGTCATATATACACTCATGTATAATTAGCCAACATAAACTGAACTTCTATGTCATAGTATCAAATGAAATTTGTCAGAATTTATCTAATTGGTATAGTATTATCTGATTCACAAATATGGACTAAAAGTGTCGTCCTTCACATCATCCAGTGTTAGTAGGATCCATCTACATAGAAATTACAAATGTTATTTTTCAGGAGAAAATTAATGTTGTTTCAAAGACACTAAAAGCAATAAAAAAAGACAACAGGTAGTTTTACTACTTGGTTGGATAGTAACTGAACTTGATAGAACAGTGGGATAATACAAATATTTGTAAATAAATTGAGTATAGCTTTGTAAATTGAACTGGCACGAGATTCCAAAGAAGAAAAATGAATTAATTACTATATTCACAATTTAGGAATACCATTCATACTTAACTCATTTACACAAAAATTTCATCCTGAATCAAAATTTTAGCCTTCCTTTTACTCAGTCTATTAATTGTTGAATATATTTTAAATAGCAACATCTTCTTGTCTACTGAAATACTTATTTAAAATAATTTATTTTCAAAATTCTGAGTAGTTTAAATAGATACATATATATTTACATTCTTTTCAGTTGTTATTTTAAAATGCAGCTCAAAGAATTTTCTACCATGAGAATGTTATTTGTGTGCCTGTGTGGTTGTGCAGGTTCAGTTGTATAAAATGTGGTCGAAGAATCAACTGAAAGAAATAATGAGAAAGAGACAAGATGGTGGCAGAGATAGTAGTGGGGCTGACAGTGGCCCTGAACACGAGTCCCACTAAAACTGAGTTCCTCTGCAGAGTTTATGATTAACTTTTCTATCCAAAATGTTATTCCTTTTCTTGTCCAACACTTATTCTCCTCAAGATTGAGAAATATCAAATAAAACTGGGGATTGAAACCGAGCAGGACACTGTTGGCCCCTCCCAAATACAAAAGCCTTTCTGTGTCCCCCATTTCTTTTCTTTTTTTTTTTTTTGGCTGTGCAGTACATGTGGGATCTTAGTTCCCCAACCAGGGATTGAACCCGTGCCCCCAGCATTGGGAACACGGAGTCTTAACCACTGGACCATCAGGGAAGTCCTCCCCCCCCCAACTTCCTGTTTGTAGGGAAAATGTTTCAGCCTCCTAGACCTTCTCTGAGTTCCAAAGGGCAGATTCAAACAGTTACTAATTAGGGGAGTAAGGCAATGCAGAAAGAAACAATAGTGCAGGGTGGGGCCTCATCCTGGATCTTCCTCAGGGGATGTGCATAACAATTCGGTACATGCCTCTAAGTTCTTCTACAGGAACTAAGGCCCCCACCCAGGTGGAGGATGGTACCTTTAGGCTGAGCACAGCCTGTGGACCCCAGACTGGTTGGAACTAGAAGGCTGATGACTGAGATTCCTGGAACACCACCATGTTACCTCACCACCAACCAATCAGAGGAAGGCCACACACTCTGCAGACCTCCCCCCAAATTTTGTCTATAAAATCTCTTCCCCAAAAACTATTAGGGAGATTAGGTCTTTAGAGCATGAGCCACCCCATTCTCCTTGGTTGGCCTGCAATAAACCTTTCTCCCCTTCAAACTCCAATGTTTTGGTTTGTTGGGCCTCACTGTGTGTCAGGCACACGAACTGGGATTCGACACCAGCCCCAGCTATGGGACAGGCAGTAGCCATAGTGGCTTGTTGGACAAGTGGAAGATTGATGATAAGCCTGTAAAAACTGACAAATGGGATGTGTCAGCTGTGAACAATTCTTTGAATGATTCTGCCAAAATGTACAAGTACGTGGAGAATTTTGGTCTAACTGATGGTTGCCTCACCATCTGTACCATTGCTTGTTTCTTTGCCACGGTGGCTTTGATTTGGACCCAGAGTCCAAGCCTGTTCTGGCTTTGTGCATCATATCCTATTTTGTGATGATGCAGATCCTGACCATTTATACCTCATATAAGGAGAAGAGCATCTTTCTTGTGGCCCCAGGAAAGATTCTACAGGGATGTATCCTGATGATATTTGGTCCATTCTCAAAAGGTTCGGTGACAAATACACTCTAAAGCTGACCTTCATCAGTGGAAGAACAAAGCAGCAATGGGAGGCCGAGTTCACCAAGTTCATTGTTAAGATTTTGACCACAGCAGAACACTGTTATGGATGCATACAAGCCTGAAATATCCAGGCTCAATGTCAGTCTCACCACAGAGAAAAAAAAATAGCCAATTCTATAACCAGCCATCTTTCTGCTGAATCATGCTGAATTAAGGGGTATGGGAGAAAGAAACAGAACTTAAAATGGATAAAGTAAGAAATGTTAAAAAAAAAAAAAAGTCCCTAATTTGTCCTGAAAATTTAGTCTATTCTGAATAAATAGGACTTTCTAGGTCAGATATGAGAAGTTGTAGCTCTAATACCTAGCTATAGCTTCTTTAGTTTGCTGACTGTGTTGTTTTGATTTGCTTCTCTGGAAAAGCATTTTTGCTAAAAGTGGTACAGACTCCTTCCTTCATACCTAGCAGTACTTTATATGGTATAGCTTTGTGTCATGCAGTATTTGAGGCCTCAGTTTTGAAAACTGTTAACCTGTTGCTGACTTTATTGTGTTAATTCCTGCTTCAATGGCTGTTTCCCTTAATTCAGGTTACAACTTTTTGTGTATGTCAGCTTTCCTTCACACACTATATTTGTGGGTGTGTATATATCTGACTTGGGGAGAATTGGGGGAAAAAAAACACAGCTTTTTAATTTAAAACAAATTTTCTACCTGTTACATTTTGTGCTTTTAACCAATTAAAGAAGCTAATGGCATTTTTTAGTTTTATCTTGCCTAGGTTGTCCACTAATATATCTCTGTTGATTTGTGTGTGCCCTTTAACTGCCATTATCTAAAATTTTTTTCAATGAAAGGAAAGATGTGAAAAAATATAATGAGAGAAAAGTCAAGAGTTATGAATTAAAATAGTATTTAAATAGAGTATTTAAATCTACAGAACAAAGATGTTCTACCTAGTTGTTATATTTAAAGAAAAAAGATGTTTTTTATTTTAATTGAGATGTAATTGGTATATAACATTATATTAGTTTCAGGTGTGCAACATAATGATTTAATGTTTGTATATATTGCAAAATAATCACCACAATAAGTCTTGTTAACATCCATCACCACACATAGGGACAATTTTTTTTATAATGAGAATTTTTAAGATCTACTCTCTTAGCAAGTTTTATACATACAATGCAGCATTATTAACTATAGTCAACGTGCTATGCATTACATCTCCATGACTTACTTTATAGCTAAAGAATCAGATTTCTATGCCAGAACACAGGAACAAGTGAAAACTTAGAATTTTTAAATAACAGAATTTTCAAAGTAATAAACTTGAGATATCATTTAATTATTCAATCTTGGATTCTAGAAATAATGCTCAGAAAGTCAGAGTAACTTGGTAAACTTCACACAGGTAGTTAATGAAAAGGAGAGAATCCACTTGTTCCAATATCATTTTGTCTTAATATATTTTAAGACAACTCTGCCCCACACAGGCATACATACACCTCCTCCCAGGGCTCTTGGTGTTCTCCCTTCCATATTGACATAATTATCTACAAGTATCAGGCAATAGCAGTGTTGCTTGATGCCACTCCCTTTTTCTTCACACCATGTAATGTTTGATAACCATCAAGATACTCTGAAAGGTTAGCTTTGTCTCCTATCTTTCTTGGGGATTCTTCAACACCAGCCTTCTCTACATGGGTGGTCAGATCTGTATTGTGCTATGCAAGCAGTAATTCTGCATCCAAAATATATAGCTCAAACTTTTCAGAAGCATGAAAGAATTTAATGCTGTGTTAGATTGTGTCCTGGTGAAATCTGAGTTTTCTACTAAAGAGTAAAAATATTAAAAGTAATCAATGAGCCAAATATGAAAGTCTATTTGACATTATTAAATATTTCCTAGAAAATCTCACTATATCTTCTGAGTTCTTTTATTTTTCCATGATCAAAATTATTTCTCATCTATTTCAGGTGGTCACCTGCACCCAGCACATAGAAAAATACACTCATTGCTGAACTCACTTCATTCAATGGATGTTTTGCTTTTCCAATGTATTAGGCTACCTCCCAGTTAAACATTGTAATTATGCATTTAAATCATTCCCAACTCGTGAGAAGAAGTAGCAGTGCATTACCCTCATTTAAAGCCCTTTCTTTTAAGGTGCTGCAGACAATTCAAAACTATTCTTGACAAGCAATCCTGAATAAAACTTTCTTTTTACTTTATTAATGTACCAGTTAGGGAGAATCTTGACTGCTGACAGAATTTCAGAGATTCTCCATGACGATCTTCAGAGAAACTACTGGCTACGCTACCATAAGTGTCAACAGTGCCTGCTGTTGATTTTTTTGATGGTTCTTTTGAAACCGAGCAAAACCCTGTGGGGCTCCTGGGCATGGAAGACTTTCTGTCCCCCATTTCTTGTAGGGAACAGACCTCCAGCCTGCATGACCTTCCCTGAGTTCCAAAGGGCAGATTCAGACAGTTGCTAATCTGGAAAGGGAAGGGGTGCTGACAAGGGAGGGGCAGCCAAGAAACAATGGTGCAGCCTTTGGGAAGGGTCCTGGTCCCACCTCAAGGAATACACATAATAATTCCTTTAAACTTTTTAAGATGTCAGCATTCTTCATACCGGAGAAAGATCACCTGAGGCTACATTAAAGTTACCAGAGAAGCTCATCAAGATTACCGGAGACCAGACTAAAGGAGTGTAGGCCCTGCACACACCCTAATTTTATCAGCAACCCCACCCTTGAACCATTGCTATAAAACTCTTCATCAAATTCTCCCAGGTGGGGACACATATTTTCAAGGTCAGGAGGCCGCTTGTGTCCCCCTTTGCCTGGCAAAGCAACAAAGCTGTTCTTTTCTACCTCACCCAAAACTGTCTCTGAGATTCGATTAACCATCGGTGTACAGAGGATGCACTTCCGGCATCACTTTCTCACAGCTGTACTGGTCTTCTGAGGAAATTTAATGCCTTTTGTGGAATATATAGTTGTTTCCAAAAAAACAGAACCTTGAGTTATGTCATATCTGAATTTGCCAGTATTTTTGAAAATATTCATTTTAATTTTCAGTTATGTTATTTACATATTTCTATCTATATAAATTTAAAACAAAACATTTTAAAGGTGTTAGAGTTGACAGTTTTATCAATATTCCCTTTTCCAGAATATCTCAGGTATCTTTTCCTCAGAGACTTACATAATTGATAAAAGTTGTATATATATTAGAACTTTACTCATTTATACAGCCTTCTAAACTTACAATTTTTTTATTTTTTATTATCCAGCATTCATCTTTTAATTGTTTAGTTCTATCAAAAATTGTATTAAATTTAGCTCAAAAGAAAAAACATGTCTAGTGGATATCATATGTTAGGCCACAGCAGTGTAAAACATTGGTTTAGCCCATGCATTTTTTAACATTTATGCAAATAATTACAAATAACTATTTTGCTGAACTATATCTGCTGCAATGGAGCAAGTAAAACAATATATTTTAAAATCTGATAGGTTGGTAAAGAAATAAGCATTCCAATTGCATGGTCAAATATGATAGAACACATAAAAATTGTGTTGGTCATAGCATTTAAAGGCATATATAGAAATATATTCCTCTATGATTTTGTTTAAATAGAATTTTTAAAACAATAGGTTGTATAATAATTGGGTACAGTAAATGCTAGTCCCTACACTGTAAATTTATTCACATGATGAGTGCTTCATAATCTGTAAACAGTGATGGAGAGGGTATGCAGATGGAGATGCCTCCTAGGGTAGCACACGTGAGCATTTGGGCTCTGCACCATTAGGTGCTGATTGAAACACAGAGCATGTTACTCACAATGTCTGAGCCTAGTTCATTACCTGTAAAAATGGGAATGTGATAGCTACATTGCAGGATTGTTTTGAAAAATAAATTCAGTAATGTGCTTTTCATAGCACAGGGGCTGCACAAATGTCGACTTGTCTGTTTATCATAATGACCAAGTACTATTTTAGGAACCAATACTCTCTGTATACCTATGGATAATGCCATATTTTAAGTTTTGCAACATGATTGTTAGGGTCTCACCCCTTCTTTAGATGGAATATGTTGTAAAGATGTTTTGATTTCCCCCATCCCAATTTTAGTCACCTGTCTTGTCTTTTTTTCCCCACCTTACTATTACTATTTAAATAATAGCTTTTTGTTTTAAAAATAGTCAACATGTAAGGAATAAAAAAAAAATTATCAAATATCCATTTGTTTAAATATATAACATGATTTTGACTAAATTGACTTTTAAGGTTAACCTGAAATATGAAGTTGCTAAATTAATTGTGCTGTAAATAAAGTACAAAGCACCCAATCTAATATGAATATAATTAATTCCATTCATTTATTAAAATTTTCCACATTTAATCATAGTTGACTCAAGGGGATAATGATCTTGACCTCTGAATTCCTTTAAATGGATCCTCTAGCTACTATTTTCCTTAAGAAAAAAATATACAGAGGAGTGATATGCCCATATAAAAATTATGTACTGAAAGTATAGGCCCTAGAGCAATCCCTCAAGAAAAATCAAGGTTAGGAAGAACAAAGTCTGAAGTTCTCACAAAATCAAGCTTTTTATTTTTATGCATAAGGGAAGATAGTTCAAAACTTAATGTCATCTAGAGATGTTTGTATCCATGAAAATCATTTTACTCCTCATCTTATTCTCCCTTTTAAATGTTCACACTTGCATGCTCTCTCTCACTCTCTCTCTCCTCGCCTTTAAGCCTTTCAGTTTGAAAACAAACACCTCTCCTTCTCTTTGGCAAGTCACCCCATATATGTAAGAGAAAGTGTTGCTTTGGGATCCCTTCCAAAATTCTCATTCTCACCTAATATCAGAGGTCTTAGTCAGGAGGATATAGGTGTTTGCATTTGCAAAGATGTAAAGGCTCAAGGTGAGTTATGAACACTAACCAATGAAATTGAACTAAATTCTATTCCAAAGCTTCCTTAATGGAGAGGGGCATGTCAGTGGGCTTCTTTATGTTATCAAATCCAAATTCATGTACTTAGCTCACAGTGAGGCCAAATAAACTGAAATGTCAGAGTTTGGAGCAGAGAAAGGTTATTGCAAGGATCAAGCAAGGAGAACAGGTAGCTGGCTCCTGCTCAAAAGACCAGAACTTCCCTATGGCTTTCAGGCAAAGGTTTTCAAAGACAGTGTAAGGGAAGAGGGTCATAGGATGCGTGATCAGTTCATGGATCTTCTTCTGATTGGATGGTGGTGAGGTAACAGAGTGTTGTCCCCAGAATCTCAATCTTCTGGTTCCAACCAGTCTGAGGTCTAGCGCCTGTGGTCAGCATGTAGTCACTATCTCAAAAATATGTGTCATATTGTTATCTACATCCTTTCAGAAGGAACTAGGAGTCCTGTAACTCTATTGTCCTAATCTTTAACTGCTTGCTCTTTAGAACTCAAGAAGGCCTGAGAGACTGAAGCCTTTTTCCTACAAAGGAAAGGACAAAGAAAGCCTTCCTGAGAGGGCCCTACAGGGTCCTCCTGGGTTTTAAATCACACCCCTCCCGCCTTTTCTCTGATAGTCCTCAATCTTGAGGGGAATAGGTGTTGGACAAGAAAGGGAGTAACATTTTGGATAGAGAGGTTAATTATAAATTCAGCAGGGGAACTCAGTTTCACTTACATGGCAGTCTATAAAGTAAGCACCACTGTCTAAAACATTATTTTCTCTCTGTGGCAACAACCTAATATAATAGTATATTGAAGAAAGAATAGTCCCTCTGTTAGAGAGGATTTGGCCCTGTCCTCTAAGCACAGTGATATCTCACTATTGTGCTGAAGAATATGTCTCTTTTCTGCTCTGCCTGTGGTCTGTGCCACGAAATAAACTGCAATAATTGCTGTCCTCTTACTTTCCTGAGGAAAGAGTAGAGGCTCAGATTCCAGTTTTTCCTTTGAGATGGAGCCTTGTAGGAGATGCTATTTCTTTCCTCAGCAACAGTCTTGTTTTTGGCATAATGGCAGAAACAGGCCAAGAAGGCTCAGAATCATTTGTAACCTTTTTGAAATTACTCACTCTGATTTCTAAGACCAATGTGTACAAAGACCCAGTCTAAGTCTTATCTAATCAACCCTGAAGTAAACCTAGTTTCTAGTTTATCTAGAAGTACATAAGAAGATAAAATACAACATTCATCATATTATTTTACCAAATTTAGAAGTTATATGTCTAACAGGATTTGCAGCAATCTAAAACATTTACCAAAAAGGAAACAAATTATACCCTCTTAAAATTATGATTTACTTTCTTTCAACTTAGCATTGATCAATGCTATTCACTTCTTTCTTCTTCTCTATTTGTTTATTCCTCATACTTTGTGTGATGTTTCAGGCCAAGCATGTCTGAAATATAATGGATCTATGTGGCAACACGTTTGAATTTTCAAAACTAAAACTCTGTAAATATAAATATTATCATATTCATAAAAATATACATGTAAATGTTACTTTTCACTGCCTTATATAGAATGATATTCAGATACAGTTACAGGAAGTAATACAATATTCATGCTCAATAACAATTAAACTCAGAATCTAGAGCATGTTTCTCAAGAGGGACAGTATTTCCCACAAAGATGCATTTTGGAAATGCATGGAGGTATTTTCAGTTGTCATAATGATTGTGTAAATATTATAGGCAAGGGCTATTGATGTTCCGTGTTTAAAAAAAAAATGGGTTGGAGTAATACAATGAAGAGTTCTGTGTCCTCCCTAAATTTTGAAAGTCCCATAGAGAATCATGAAATCAAATATGGTTGTAATAGTATAATTGTATCATCTGACTGCATTTTACACAAAAAGATAACACAACACATTTTGCATTGTTTTGGTATATACTGATTATTTTCCCAAGAATACAATAATACATAAATTCAGGCAAGTCCGGCTTTCTCTGGAATTTTGACCAAAGTTATTCATCTTTTCAGAAAATAGTATGAATCATGGCGACATACTTTTTGAAGTACAATATTTGGTAATTGATAAGCATAGCTGCATTAACTGACATTTATAGCTTTAGCATTCAAAGATTATACACACACACACTTAGTCCTTATATTAAAATGTCAAATATAAAGAAAAGTCTAATCCGTTGAGTATTTTCTTACTCCTAGTAAGCGCGATGGAGAATTTTGTGACTACTTCATTATGTATACTTATCTATATAAATCACTATTATTAGATAGTTGTAAGGGACTTTCCTTCTTTCTTACCTTTACTCTCCTTTCCTGTCACTCTGCCCTTTCCTGGTGACAAATCTCATGAAAACTCACTCAAACTTCTAAAAAACTCAAAACCTTTCAAAAAGCTGAGACCCATTCTTGGTCATTGGAAGAATGGAACAGTGGATACTAATATTATACTTATGCTAAATTCAGTTGCCTTTTTAGGGCATAACTTGTATGTCATGAGTTTCTAGGCTTAATGCTCTCCCTCCATTATGGACAAGGAGAAAGCACCATCTTAAATATATTTGAAACCTTATTTCCAATATTTATCCTTATTAAATACCTGAAAATTTAATGTTTAATTAATCAGAAACATATATTTTAAAACTTAAAATACTTTATCTTATAATTTTATGTGTTTTTTAAAATTTATAAGACTTATAGTATTTGAAAATCTTTAGATTATATAGAATGTCAGAATTCAAAGTAAAAATCTGGCTACTGCTTTAACAGTCGATTGTCCTTATTATTAAAATTAAGCCCCGCATACTATTGTGGTATTGTGAGTTGCTAAAGAAGGCTAAATTTACCCTAACATATTAGTTTATTCAATAATTATGAATTATGCTTTGTTAAGATACAGCATCATTATTTTGTGACATATACACTAAATATATTTTCTATGTTAATAAATATCTTTAAGTTTGATCATTAAATTTATATTTTAAAATGGAATGGGATTCTGTCTAACCATAGTGATTACAACTTTGCAAATAGTGTTTCAATATTAGATTTTCTAACTCATTTGTATTTTATAATTTTATATACAATTTTCCATACTGTTTAATATGTTTCCCTTTTATATTTTCTAATTCATTTGTACTTTCTACTATTTTTCTCCTGCACCTTTGGCCATCAATTGATTACTGAACTTATGTGAACTATATTTTTCCAAGAAATATCAGAAATTGTCATTTTCAACAGTTTCCCCTGATGTTTGTCATGTCAATATATTTGGATTCTTCAGTTTTTCAGAATGGGTTTCAATAAAGAAATAGAGTGCAGTGATACATATGAGACTATGTTAATATTAAACTGAATCTGGCTTTTGGTTTTGTAATTCTTAATAACATCTTTAGAAGATTATGTTTCTTGATAAATAATCACCCAATAATTGCATTGAATAAATTATTTAATTCAGCTTTTTACTTAAATGAAAAAGTCTAAGTAATTAAGAAATAGAAGAGTTATTTTGGATTTGCAACAATGGAGATTTCTTCAAATGGGTAGAAGACTTTAGCACTGAGTTTTGCAAAATACACAATCTGTAATATATAAGGATGTCATCAAACATTTTGAGAACTTTCAATGGTTACGTTGCTTCAAAAGTAATTATTTTAATGGTTAAAATAAAATAAATTGAAAAAGAATAATATTTTGTGACAGGTAAAAAATTTTAAGAAATTTCATTTTCAGGTCCATATAGTTTCATTGGACCACAGCCATGCATTCTTTTTTTTATTTTACATTTATTTATTTATTTTTATTTTTATTTTTGGCTGTGTTGGGTCTTTATTTCTGTGTGCATGCTTTCTCTAGTTGCGGCGAGCGGGGGCTATTCTTCATTGCAGTGCGTGGGCTTCTCATTGCAGTGGCTTCTCTTGTTGTGGAACATGGGCTCTAGGCGCGTGGGTTTCAGTAGTTGTAGCACACGGGCTCAGCAGTTGTGGCTTGCAGGCTCTAGAGCGCAGGCTCAGTAGTTGCAGCCATGCATTATTTTACATATTGACTTGTTTTCATACCACAAGGGCAGATGTGAGTAAAGGCAACAGAGATAGTATGGCCAGCAAAGTTTAACATGTTTATTATCCAGAACTTTACAGAAAAAAAAGTTTGTTCCATGAACTAAATAAATGAATTAATGTCTCAAGTATGAAAGAAAAAATGGTCAAAAACAAAGGCTTGATATTTTTCCAAAGTAGACATAAAAATGGCCACCAAGTAATGAAAAGGTGCTTTACATCACTAATCATCAGTGAAATGCAAATCAAAACCACAATGAGATATCATCTCACACCTGTTAAGCTGTCTATTTTCAAAAAGACAATAGATGACAAATGCTGGTCAAAATGTGGAGAAAAGGTAATCCTTGGGCACTGTTGGGGGAATTGTACATTGGTGCAGCCATATGGAAAACAGTATGGCAGTTCCTCAAGATTAATTTCTTCTTTAGAAAAATGTCTATTCAGGTCCTTTGCTCATTTTTTAATTGAGTGTTTTGCTTGTTGCTATTGAGTTTTATTAGTTCTTTATGTTTTTAATATTAACCCCTTATTGAATATGTGCTTTGAAAATATTTTCTCTCATTCCATAGGTTGCTTTTTAATTTGTTGAAGGTTTCTTTGCTATGCAGAAGCTTTTTAGCTTGATGCAGTCCCACTTGTTGATTTTTGCTTTTGTTGCCTTTGTTTTTGGTGTCAAATATAAACAAATAATTGCCAAGACCAATGTCAAGTAGCTTACACACTATGTTTTATTCTAGGAGTTTTATGGTTTCAGATCTTACATTCACATTTTAAATCCATTTTAAGTTGATTTTTGTGTATGGTGTAAGATAGGGGTTCAGTTTCATTCCCTTTCATGTGGCTATCCAGTTATGTCCACACAATTTATTGAAGAGATTATTCATTTCCCATTGTATGTTCTTGACTCTTTTGTCAAAAAGTAATTGACCATATATGTGTGGGTTTATTTCTGGGGTCTCTTTTCTGTTCCACTGATATATGTGTCTGTTTTTATGCCAGTACTATACTAATTTGATTAATATAGCTTTGTAACATAGTTTGAAATCAGGAAGTGAAATGACTCTAGCTTTGTTCAAGTTTCTCAAAATCACTTTGGACTTGAGTTTTTTGTGGTTCCACACAAATATCAGGATTTTTTTTTTTTTTTTCCTATCTCTGTGAAAAATGCCACTGGATTATTTTATAGGGATGTCATTGAATCTGTAGATTGCTGTGGATGCTATGGACATTTTAACAATATTAATTCTTCTAATTCATGATCACAGAATATCATTCCTTTTGTCTGTGTTTTCTTCAGTTTCTTTCATCAATGTTTTATAACTTTTGGTGTACAGATCTTTTACCATGTTTGTTAAATATTTTCCTCAGCATTTTATTGTTTTTAATATTACTGTAAAGGGATGGTTTACTTAATTTCTCTTTCTGACAGTTCATTGCTGCTGTATAGAAGTGCAACTGATTTTTTTATATTGATTTTGCAACCTACAACTTCACTGATTTTTTTAATTAGTTCTAACTTTTTAATGGAATCTTTTAGAGTTTTCTATATGTAATATCATATCGTCAGCAAACAGAAATACTTCTATTTCTTCATGTTTTGTTTTTCTTGCCTAACTGCTCTGGCTAGGAGGGGAGAATGGGCATCTCTGTCTTGTTCCTGATCTTAGAGGAAAAGCTTCCAGCTTTTCACCATTGAGTCTGACATTAGCTGTGGATTTGTCATATATGGGCTTTATTATGTTGAGGTACATTTCATCTATATTTAATTTTTGAGAGTTTTTAACCATGAAAGGATGTTAATTTTGTCAACCTGCTTTTTCTGCATCTACTGAGAAGATATGATTTTCATGTTTTTATGTTTCATCCTATTAATGTGGCATATCACATTTTTTATTTGTTTGTATTGAGCCATCCTCACTTTACAGGAATAAATTCCACTTGATCACGGTTTATGATTCTTTAATGTACTGATGAATTTGGCTTGCTAATATTTTGTTGGGGATTTTTGCATCTATGTTCATCAGAGATATTGTCCTGTCATTTTCTTTTCTTGTAGTGTCCTTGTCTGGTTTTTGTATCAGGGTAATGCAAACCTCATAAAATGAGTTTAGAAGTGTTCCCTCTTCTTCAGTTTTTTGGAAGAGTTAGAGAAGGATTGGCATTAATTCTTCTATAAGTGTTTGGTAGAATCACCAAGTGACGTCATATGATCCTGGCTCTTTGTTTGGAGGCTTTGATTACTGACTCAATCTCCTTACTAGTAATTGGCCTCTTCAGATTTCTACTTCTTCATGATCCAATCTTAGTAATTTATGTGTTTCTAGGAATTTATCATTTCTTATAGGTTTTTAAATTTGTTGGCATATAATTGTTCACAGTAGTTTCTTATGATCCTTAGTATTTCTGTGTTATCAGTTGTAATGTCTCTTCCTTCATTTTGATTTACTTCTCTGAGTTTTCTTCCTTCTTTTTAGTCTTAGATAAAGATTCATTAGAAGCCAGATGCTCAGGCATCAGCTGACAAAGAATGCATTTTCAGGAAAAAACTGGGAGATTGGTGTTTTTTTCTGCAATTTTGCATTGAGCAGGGAGGAGGAAGGTGTAGATATAGGGAGTGCTCTGTCACTGTTAACATCTGCGTCTTTCTTTGTTATAGTGTTATACATCTGTGGGACTCAAGAATACCAGCCCCATTGGCTCTCAGAGCTAGCTAATTTGGAAACTCATCCCTCAGGTGGCAGCCTTAAAAGTTGGGGTCCTATATGTGTGGTCCAAACCCTTCACTCCTCAGGGAGAAGCTGGGAGTTGGAAGTTTTCTCCCGACTATAAGGTGGTACGTTGGGGCTGGGCTTAAGGTGAGAGTGTGTCTCAGCCTTTCCTCCCCATTTCAATGTGGGTATTTTCTCAATCATCCAGTGTGGAGGAGTCACTCAACTAGTTTCTGGATTTCTCTCAGAGTGAATTGATCCATTTTTAGCTATATATTTGGTGTGCCCATGGGAAAGAAATTCAAAAGCTTCCTGTATTGCCCTCTTGATTTCACCCTGGGATTCATTTCTGATATTCTATTTCTCTCAACACCACAATAAATTATTCACTAAGTCCTGAAAATTCAATTTCTATATATTTCTTCAAATGACTATTACCTCTCCATCTTCTCTGTTTATGCATTAATTCTATTCTTTATCATGGGTAACTGCTTTACTCTTTACCCCATCAGTTTCATTCTTCACATTCTCATCATTGTTGTCTTTAACCTTAAATTATGTAAGTCCTGCTAGAAATTATTCAGCAGTTTTTCAAAACTATAAAGGTGGTATGTAATTTCATTCACAGACTGGATTATGGCTACTATGTCAGTCTTACTGTCAATAATGTGTTAATATTTACCTCTTCCTCCAGTTACACTCATAGGACCTTATAAGGATTAAATTAGATATTATATCCAAAATGCTGTTCACTGTGTAATTTGTGCCAGGCATTATTTTAATTGTAGCACTATGAAAACTGATAAAATATTGGCCATACATTTAGGATCTCATCCAGGATCTGATCTCAAGTGACTTTTAATGTAATTCTGGTGCAGCAAAATGCACTCTTTTTGTCATGGAATGACACTAACTGTTTTTCTATGGTTATCAATTTCAGTCCATTTGCATTCAATAACTTGCATTTCCCCAACCTGCTATATCCCTTCTTCTTTATGGATCTTTGAACATGTTGATTTTCTCCATTATATTATTAATTCTGAAATTACAGAGAGATTAATCTAGATTACTTTCTAAACTTGTACAGGCTTTTGTATAGTAATTTGTCCAAGTAATTGTTTATTAAGTGTTCATTTATTTAGTTGAAATATATGTACCTTTATTTAAAGCTAGATTCTATAAGGATTTTTTGGTTGGAGATATTTAATAAATTTCAGCTAAATCAGGACATGAGGATACCATTTGTTAAAGGAGGTCAGAACTGTGCTTGATACATCCATTGTTAAGTGTTTCTGGCTAATTGATTAAGATTATGAAGAGTGATTCAGTGTTTGGCTGGTCTATAGTGTTAATAAAAGTTCTAAACATTATTAGTATTATTAGGAAATAATGGAAACTGGGAAAATCATTCTGCAGGTTTTATAATCATGAAATATCATATGACATAAGTTTGATAGTTATGAAATTTTTTTGTCTAGAAACAATAAGTTGGGTTAGCTGGCCATGAAAAACCTTTCATCTCTATTTCTAAGGGAAAAAAAATCTTGAAAATTGATCTCTGGGGATGAAGAGGTGAGCTAGACAGAAAAGAATGTTGATATCACTACTGCTTGTAGCATAAATGTCTCAGAGCAGCTACAACTCTACTATATAATCTAACCTTTCTATGTACTGGCCATTTATTTCTTTAATTTCTTGACAATAGAATTGTGCACTTTTCTTAGTTTAAATTAGAAATGTCTTCTAGACATTCATCTTCACTGTGACCTCCTATATAAGGCTCAGGAATTTTGCTACTCAGATACTTAATAGAATCTCTTAAATTCTTTAAAATATGGTACCTATAGATACAGTGGTGTTAAACCTGGTATAATCATTTCCATTTAAAAACATTTCATTTTAGAAATTATACATTATGTAATGTAAAAATGTAGCACATTCAAATGATCATGTTAGGAATCAGTTACACGCACTGTTAGCCATGTTAAGTATGTATGAACAATAAAAAGCTAATATAAAAAAATCCACGTCTTTGTCAAATCACGCATATTTTTGAAAAATGAAAATATTTATTATTTGTCATTGACCAGAATTTAAATGGAATTCACCTTAGGCAAAAATTTTGAAGTCTATCCTTTTTCCATACAATCTCAGATTGTATGTAACCCTTTTTCCAGCATCACTAAACACAGCTAATGTCTCTGCTCTCTGATTCTCCTATTTCTAGTTCATTTTACCTGACTAAAACATATTATTCTGAAACTTGCAGCAAGTAGACATTATGATCTGAATCATTTTACTTGATTACCTTAAGTTTTAAACAAAAGGACTTATGCTTTGCTAAAATAATTTTGAGTATCAGTGAGGCACAGAGATTTTTGTGTGTGTGTGAGAGACCAGCTAGTAATAGATTTGAAATTGCACTAGATTTAAAGTGGACTAGGTTTGCTTTTTTTTTTTTTTTTTTTTTAAGAATGATATGAAAAAAAATGTGGTAATAAGCTTAGGTATCTCAATTTTAAATGTCCCACTGAGTCAAAAGCTATATGTACTGAGACACAGGTAGTGGAGACAAAATATTTTGTATTCTTAGCCACTGACTTCTTCTAATGTTAAATATTATTCCTTACACTTAATATTGTTTGGAGAAGTACTGAAGCATATCACTATGCCTGTTATTTCCACCACTGGGCTATAAGGTTTCTTAGAAAGAAACGTAATGTTAGTCTACACTTTATTTTCAAATATAATTAGAGCTATATTTCTCTTTCCATTCTGTGAAGTCATAATCCATTTTCTTCTTCAAATCCATGAGGTTCAAATGTGAAAATTACATTGTGATAAATTATAAGAAAGTTAATATGTTATTCAATTTAGAATAAACGATTTATAGTTTAAACGATTGCTGTCAATTTTTTATGAGTAGGTAAAATGATAAGTACCTGAAAATTAAAATATCTATAATCACTAATTCTATTTTTCTTATCCTTTTGAAAGTAAAACTCTATATTATTCTTTATTGTAACACATGAAACAGTTGCTACAGTATAAAATTATGGTTGTTTTCTATTATGACTAAAAATAGCTAGTGGGGATGTAATTCAGAGAAATATAATGCAAACCTTATTTTGTCTTTAAAATTTCTAAACATGACAGATGTTGCTTCAGCCCATATAATAAATAATTAAACAGTTCCATGAATAAACTCAATAGAAATAAAACTACAGGAACATTTTCTAGCAACATTATCATCTCAGGTAATTTAATAAGTTAGGGCAAAGCTGTGAAGAACTAAGAAAAAAAATAAATATTTTCTTCACAATAAAAGAGTTTTACCAGGGAAGTAAGTTGAAAGTGGTACAAATTAAGAGAAACAAAATAGTTTTGATAATTACAAGTGATATAATAAGTGAATATATGTGATATAAGCTGTAAAATAATAAAACACTAATTTCTAATCTACATCACTACATATATAAGTCAATATGCATACAGATAAAAGTAAAAACCTATAAACATAAAAATGTTTACATTTAAAGTGAATGAGTTATTAAGTCCTCCAAAAGAGAATTTTTTAAGAAAAAATGAAATGCTAGTGTTTTACAAATTTTAAATAAAAGAAAATTAGTCTAAATTTAGGTTTGATAGTAAATATTCTAAATTTTAAAGAAAAAATTAAGCATCATTATCATGTTTTCATTACCTGAGGGAAAATTACTTTCTCTAAATTACTATTGTTTTTGGTTATTTATATAATTTCTCCCCATATGACTCTTCTCATTAATGATTTTGTTTTGTTTCTCCCTGGTTTCAGAAGAAATCTAAATATGAACTTCCTCCTTCTGATATTTTTGTGTACATGAAAAGTATATTTAGGTTGGTAAAATGTATACACATATACACATATTGACTATATTTCTTACAGATAGGACTGTTCATACATATTCATATATATATGCACATATTTATCTATATGTACTCAAGTTCCTCCCCTTCAAGACTACTGCCTATATTTGAGTCCACTCATAGTTCCTTGATTTTAGGCTTAGGGGAAGTTGTAGTTCTCTTGTTAAAAGTCAATACTTCTGGGCTTCCCTGGTGGCGCAGTGGTTGAGAGTCCGCCTGCCAATGCAGGGGACACGGGTTCGGGCCCTGGTCTGGGAGGATCCCACATGCCGCGGAGCAACTGGGCCCGTGAGCCACAACTACTGAGCCTGCGCGTCTGGAGCCTGTGCTCCACAACAAGAGAGGCCGCGATAGTGAGAGGCCCGCGCACCGTGATGAAGAGTGGCCCCCACTTGCCTCAACTAGAGAAAGCCCTCACACAGAAACGAAGACCCAACACAGCCATAAATAAATAAATAAATAAAATTAAAAAACTTAAAAAAAAAAAAAAGTCAATACTTCTAATTAAGATCTTGTATCCCACACATTTTACCTTTCTGAAAACAAAATGTTATTGTTTTCTTCATTTTCAAATTACAACACGCCTTAAGCATATATACCTGCCCAATATGGTGCCGGTAAAAATGATTTTGCTTAATGTTACATAATCCTTAAAAATAGTTTTCTATTTCCTTTCAGTATATTCCCAATTGATTTAATGTATATACGCTCATATTTTATGTTCATATAAATTCATTAATTTATTTCCCACCTGAAATTATTTTGTTTTTTTTTATCTGTGTCAGACAAGGAAAATAAAAGAATTTTTATAATTTTAAGGTGAAAGGAATGAGAATTAAAAATTACTATAGCTCCCAGTAGCCGCTCTTCCTGGATGTCAGAGATTCCCTTCTGACATTTCTCACACATAACGATCACAGTTTCTAGGAGTTCGATGTCATATAACTTTGTCTTTTCATTGTTTACCCACTGGGCAGTGTTTTCTCTAGCGTCACCACCAGTCAGACTCCTAGCAAGTGAAATAAAAACAGGCTCAGCATCCTGGACCTTGTCTCTCTTGCTCTGGTGTTTCAGCTTTTCTCTAGTGACTGCAGCTGCTGCTGTCTATGGCCTTTGCCTCTGTGCCTATCCTGAGCTTCGGAATATTCTCCCTCTCTGGCTCCAGAGGACTGATATCTTAAACTTAGAGGGGACTTCTGCTCTCTAGCGATCCTGATAAGGATTAAGAAAAAACATGGACCCCTAGGGTTGCCTTTTAAGTCTTAGGACAGCACCGGATTGGAAGATCTTACAGTGCACTTTAGATATGTCATATCATAAATGGTAGTCTCCTTCTCCTCTGAATAGCAAAGATTGATGCCATGTCCTGCCCACTATCTGCTGCACACAGTAGGGTGTAGCTCTAGGACCTTGATTCAGATTTTTCTTGCTCCAATGGTGTGCTGAAACATTTCTGCTTGACTCCTAGACTCCCACAAGGCTTTTTAGCTCAGCTTGGTTTAAGAAAAGGAAAACAGAGGAGAGCAGCCAGATGGCAGAGTAGAAGGATGTTAAGCTCACCTCCTCTCATGGGCATACGCAAATCAAAACTAACTGCAGGACAACCATTGATGAAAAAGACTGAAATCTCCCAGAAAAGATCATCTATACCTAAAGACACAAAGAAGGAACCGTAACAAGACAGGTAGGAGGGGCAGACTCACAATATAAACAAATCCCATACACCTCGGGTGGGTGACCCACAAACTGGAGAAAAACTACATAGCAGAGATTCTCCCACAGGAGTGAGAGATTCTCCCATAGGAGTGAGATTCTCCCACGTCAAGCTCCCCGGCCTGAAGGTCTGGCGCTGGGAAGAGGAGTCCCCAGAGCATTTGGCTTTGAAGGTCAGTGAGGCTCGATTGCAGGAGCTGCACAGGATAGGGGGAAATAGAGATTTCAATCTTAAAGGGCACATATTAAATCTCAAGTGTGCTGGGAGCAAGTACAAAAGGAGTAATTTGATAGAAGCTTGGGCCAGACCTGTCTCTGGTCTTGGAGGGTCTCCTGGGGAGGTGGGGGGGCAGCTTTGGCTCACCCTGGGGACATAGACACTGCTGGTGGACATATAAGGAAGCATTTATCTGCATGAGTGCTACTGGAGGCTGACATCTTGGCACCAAGTTCTGGCCCCATCCAACAGCCTATAGGCTCTACTGCTGGGATGTCTCAGGCCAAACAACGAACTGAGCAGGGAACACAGCCTCACGCATCAGCAGATAGACTATCTAAAGACTTCCTGAACCCACAATTGCCTCTAGACATGCCCTCAGACACAGCCTAGCCAGAGGGCCAAGGCCCAGATCCACCAACCAGTGGGCAGGCAAAAGCCCCTCCTGACAAGAAGCCTGCACAAAGCTTTATCAGCTTCATCCACCGGGGGCGGGGGGGGGGAGACACCATAAGAAAGAAAACCACAGCCCACAGCCTGTAGACCATGTCTGTAAACACAGGCCAGACGCTACTTTGGGACTAGCCGGCCCCTGGCCCTTGGGTGATGAGAGGGAGAGTACTGCTGGGGTGCATAGGATGTCTCCTACAGAGGGCCACTTGTCCAAGGTTGAGAAATGTAATTAACCTACCATATACATAAAAATACAAATAGGAATTTAGCCAAAATGAGGTGACAGAGGAATATGTTCCAGACAAAGGAACAAGATAAAACCCCAGGAGAAGAACTAAGTGATGTGGACATAAGCAATCTATCTGAGAAAGTGTTCAGAGTAATGATCATAAAGATGATCAAAGAACTCAGGAGGAGAATGGATGCACAGAGTGAGAAATTAGAAGTCTCTAAGAAAGAATTAGAAAATATAAAGAACAACCAAACAGAAATGAAAAATATGATAACTGAAATGAAAAATACACTAAAAGGAATCAATAGTAGACTAAACAAGGCAGAAGAAAGGAACAGTGAGCTGGAAGACTGAGTAGTGGAAATCATAGTCGCCAAACAGAAAAAAGAAAAAAAGAATGAAAAGAAATGAGGACAGTGGATGAATTTTATGGTGTGTAAACTATATCTCAATAAAGTCATTTTAAAAGGAGAAACAGGAGGAGGAGGAGAAGGAGAAGAAAACACCAAAGGAAGACATATGAAAGTTTGTGTGGAGGAAAATTTAAATTTAATTTGTGCTGTTCTGGTGGGAAGAACTAGAACTAATGAACCGAAGTGGAAAAAGGTAGATTTTATTTGATATAAGAAAAACTTTGTTCACCACCCTCTTCAAAAGAAACAGCCTGCATTATAAGATTGTTTTTCATCCCTGGAAGCTTAGTACTCTCCATAAAGAATATTATAAAATCAAGTTAGGAAGAAAATTGAAGTAAACTATCACTATGATGCCTCCCAAGTTTATGATTTTATGCATCCAAACCTTAATAAGTTATGTGCAAACAGTTTGTGATTTTGGTATCCAGAAACTGCTATATATTTAAATACAAACTGATTTTAAAGGGAAAGAAAAAGAAAGAAATGAGGACAGTTTAAGAGACCTCTGGGACAAAATCAAGTGTGGTAATATTTGCATTATAGGGTCCCAGAAGGAAAAGAGAGAGAGAAAGGGCCTGAGTAAATATTTGAAGAGATAATAGCTGAAAACTTCCATAAAGGAAACAGTCACCCAAGTCCAGGAAGCACAGAGAGTCCCATATAGGATTAACCCACAGAGGAACACAGAGATGGAGGAACATAAACCAGAATTTCTATCCTTTATTATCATTCTACAGCCATGATCCCCACTGCTGCCACCAAATCCTCATACACTATTTTAAAACAGTGCTTGTCACCCCAGAAATCATCTGTTTACTCCATAGCTTGATGTATTTTCTTTATAATTCCCTGGGGTTAATCACAGAAGATGGCATTCAATACTTCAACATCTTTCTAAAATATTAACAGGGGCTCCTCTAAAATCCTATCATTGACATCTACTATTGGTAATTCCTTTCCTTCTTTTCCTTCCCTTCCTCCCTTCTTCTCTTTCTTCTTCCCTTTCTCCCTTTCTTTTCGTTTCTTTCTTTCTTTCTTTTTCTTTCTTTCTTTCTTTCTTTCTTTCTTTCTTTCTTTCTTTCTTTCTTTCTTTCTTTCTTTCTTTCCTTCTTTCTTTCTTTCCTTCTTTCTTTCTTTCATTCTTTCTTTCCATTTTCTCTATTCTGATGTTACTTTCAGCTGAAGGCATCAGTAACAGAAAAAATAACATGTACATTTTGTATTAACAAAGATAACCCTATAAAAGTTATGAATACATAAACAAATCTCAATTAAAGTAATAAAATCCACTTACAACTACTCAGAGATAATCACTGACAGCATGCTGTATGTTAACTTTTAATATTCTATTATGCTTAAATTATAGTTACAATTGTGTATACATACACACTTATTATGTAAGCATAATAAGTAATTTATATTTTCACATATGAATACGAGTTAAAATTTATTTAGATCCTAAAGAAATAGGCTAAAATGTACAAGTTAAAATTTTTATATTTTTCTTTACAATTTCAGTCCAAATTATATAACATATGTACATTCTGAAATTTTAAATAAAATTTTTCTGATATTCCAGATTTAACATGTTTTCCTCTATTAATGTTCTTTACAATTCATAAATTTTCTCAGAATTTTTCAAGAAAAGAACTTCAGAGGAAATCTGACTGCAAGTGTGACTAAAGTAGGAATGAACACTTGTTCTCTCTACAGCTCAAAAGCATTCTCTTTCTAGTTCAGTTTAGAAAATGTCAGTATTTGTATGACATTTTGAATTTCATCAAGGCCATGTACTCATTAAAGGTGTTTTAAAAAATAGAGGAATTGAGAAATCATATAATTAAACTTTATACAAAAATGTTAGAGTTTCCTAATGATTTAAAGTTAAATCAAATCTGTGGTATTATGTGAAGGAGAGAAAGTTAAAACTTTTATTTATATTCTTCTCTAGTCTCTCTAGAAAAAAATGATTTATGGTTAAGCCTGTACTTTCTATACAATCAAGCTATAAAGCAAAAAATTAAGATTCTGTTTAATATAATAAAATTACATATATAAATTTAACTGATAAATTATATAATACATATTTTCTGTCAATTAGCTTTTTTTTAACATATTTTCTGTCACTTTTAATTTTCAGGGAAATACTATTTACATAAGATATTTTATTCTATAAATTGAATAGTCATGTTGAAATTACCTTTTGACATATAGATGATATTGCTATATTTATTATATACTTTCATAAACATACTATTAAAAGTTGCCCTGAGAAAACTGAGATATGATAAACCAATGACAGATTTAAAAAAACAAAAACAAATAAACATTTTTTTTATATTCTTAGGTTCTTTATTATCTTAATAATGAAACTAAGCCTGCATAAACCATTCTGAAGTGATGGCTCTAACAGCTGGAGAACTAATTCTATACAATCCCCAGAGCAGGTTCTGCCAGCAATACCATGACTAGAACGTACTGCCACCACCACCTTTGTTGGGGCTCACTACATTTCAAACTCATGTTTAATCATAACATCAACCTTATGCAGTAGATACTAGTCGATTACTAGACTATGGATAATCAATAGTCATCAAATGGGTAACTTTGTGCTACATGAACACCAAATAAGATAGAGTAGGACGAGTCAGATTGCAATTACATAGTAGGTAGATATAATACAATTAAATATTTTTGTGAGACCAGAGACCTCACTGTGTGACTATGTTCCCTGAGAAAAGCCAGAAGTCGCTTCTGCTGGGAGACAGGTCTTTATGTTTCTGTATATCTTGTAAACAGAGGTGTTGGCTGTTTTTATTTCATACTACTTTTTCAAGTTTGTATTTATTTCAAAGTGCCTTAGCATACAGAATTTGTTTCTCTGGAGAAAAGGGAAGACTTATTTACTTGTATTCCATTATAATAAGTTTGGGTTTGCTAATAAAGTTGGAGTTCCTCAGCTGTGAAACAAACCACCATGTATGCAGCATTTACCTTAGCCTCTTGTTTCACCACTACAATATTGTAATTGTGGGGGAAGTATATTAGTTTCCTATTGCTGCAAAACAAATTATCACAAACTTAGTGGCTTAAAACTATACAAATGTATTGTCTCACAGTTTCTATAAGTCAGAAGTTTGGGCACATTGTGGGTGAATTTCCTATTCAGGCTCTTACTGGGTTAAAATCAAAGTGTGGAGCTGTGGTTTTCAGCAGGGACTTTTAGTTTGCTTCCAACATCATGGGATGTTGCTAGAATTAATTTCTTTGCAACTATAGGGACTGAGGTCCTTGTTTTGCTGCTACCTGTGTGCCAGGTTCTGCTCTTAGGTCCTAGAGGTCACCCATAGTAGTGTAGATTATAGAAAGGCAAAGGTTAAATGGTAGCACTTCACCTTCAGAGAAAAGGCAGGTGTAATTATCATCAGCATTAATAGATAGAACATCTAGTAGAACCCTCACATTGGATTTATGACAGTGAAATGAGAATAGAAATATAGCAGAAAGACAAAAATGGAAGACTCAGTATGTGTCTACTTGCTTCAGCCAAGATAGTGCATCAGATGCATTGCTAGATTCCATTAGGAAATGCAGAGACTGGCAACACATCAAAAACTGTAATACGGGTTCTGAATCATATCCTCATTTAGACACTTGTCCGGATGCTGGAAAACTAGATGAAACATGGCAAATGATGGCAAACTACCAGAATCTTACACAAGCTGGACCCAGAACCAGCTGTTGTGTTGGAAAAGTGTCACTGCTACATTATAAATAGGAAAATGTGTTCTTTATTTTAATATGCCCATAAGTAGAGATCAAAACCAGTTATTCTTTTATTCAGGAAAGATAGAAGTAAACATTCGTTGTCTTATTCAAGGTTATGTTAACATTTATTTTCTGTAAAAATGCAGTCTTCAGGGATTTTGGTAGTCTTGAACATTCCCAAGAACATCATGCTGATCCATTATATTGACGACATTACGCTATTATGGAATAGGATTTGATAAAGAGGAAGTGGTTAAGTACTTTGCTTGCCCTAAAAAGACACAGGCAGGCCAAAGGATTGGACATAAATCCCTTGCAGATGCAAAGACCTGCCACTCCAATGAAAGTATCAAGGATCCAGTGATCTGTGTCCTCTCAGAATTTCTGCTTTAAGTTAAAAGTCATGTTGCTACACTTCTGTTACAGACAATATTTGTGTTCCCCTCAAATTCATATGGTGACATCTAAAAGCCCAATGTGATGGTGTTAAGATATGGGGGCTTTGGGAGGTGACTGGTTCATGAGGAGGTGGCCCTCATGAATGATATTAGCACCCTTATAAAAGAGACCTCAAAGATCTCCCATACTTCCTCTACCATGTAAGGACACAATGAGAAAATTGCCATCTGTGAACCTGGAAACGGGCCCTCATCTAATGCAGAATCTGCCAGTGCTTTGGTCTTGGGCCTCCCAGCCTCCAGAACTATGAGAAATCAATTTCTGTTCTTATAAACCATATAGTCTGTGGTACTCTATTACAGTAGCATGAATGGATTAAGATACTCAGCAAGTCAAGTGTCATAAGTGAAAGTAATAAGAAGTAGCAAATAGCATAAGTGAAGGTAAGTGAAATAGCAATCTGTCATACCCTAGAAATGGTACCTTTGGGATGAAGCCCAAATAGTACAATTTTTTCATTTTAATTACATCTGTTGCACCAATGCCTCCTTCTTAAATTGCACCTAGGGCCTAAAGTGGGGGAAATAGTCTTTCCTAGACCAACTATTAGCAGACAAAAAGAGCTCAGTTTGGTTAACAGATGGGTTGATCCAATATGATGTATTAAGTGAAAATTGAAGATGAACTGCCACAACACAGCGAACCAACTTAGGCATGGCTCAGAAGGATACTGGTAAAGGAAATTCTCCCAGTGGCAGAATCAATAGCTAATATATCATATTCTAATACATGGAATCAAAAGACAGAAGTATGTCTGGTCTTTCTAATAATTATTTCTAGTGAACCACTTAGAGAATTTTTGTCTCATATTCCTGAGTCCTTAGGCTTTGCTGGATCAGAGGTCTGGAGTCCTAGTACTAGTAGTGAGAACTGATGAAATTCTTCCACTAGGGAGCACAGGCAGATGTTATAGCTATTATCACCTTGCAATCAGCTTGGGCTCCATATATGGAACAGCAGGCAAAGAGTTACTTTACTTGCAGGGGCTGTTGGTTCTGATCACCATTAAAAGCCAGGTTTGCTGCTACACTATGGGTGTGGGAAAATGTAAGCATAAAATGCCTGGGACCTATTAAGTTGTCACATCATTCTTCCATGCCTGGTGATAGTGTAAATGCGCAATTCCAACAATCATTTCCCACAAAGGGTAAAGCAGGTAGGGGTTTTGATTTCTTCAGGGTAAAGTATGTGATCAAACAACCTAGAATTTCTGAAATACTAGCAAAGCGTGTGGACAATCTGTAATTGATACTGGAGGAGGCAGATAATTCATGTTTGGAAAAAGTTGCAACAACAAGGAATGTAGCTAGTTCCAATAACACTCCTGAATTATGTATTTCGTAGAGAGTGCAGCCTATGTTCCTACACTACTCTAGGATTTATGGCAATTTTAGGTCCTTTCTGGTCTAAATAAATGTTTTTTGCTTTTGCTTTGATTGCTTGCACTCAAACTGAGGACTAATAGAAAACTGTATGTGAAAAAGAGATTGGTCCAGAAAAGTTTTGTCAAGTGAAAGAGCAAACAGCTGGGAATGTAACACTAGGGAATACCAATATGTAAGGTTTGTGTAGAATACAAAGCTCTAAAGAGAATGAAATTGCTAAGCCAGAAGGCAGTAGGTAACTAATAATGTTGAAGGTCTTAAGCCAAAGTAAGATTTCAAATAGGAGGGAGTGGTCAATAATGTCAGTTATTGTACAGAACCAAGCAAGATAAAAATAGAAATATTCTTTATTATTTTTAATATGGAAATTACTAGGTATTTTGTTATTAGACAAGCTTTCTCTAATTGTAAAACTCAATAATAAGTGGACTTTGGGGGAGGGGGATCAAGATGGTGTAGTGAGAGGACATGGAGCTAACATCCTTCCACAAACACATCAAATATACATCTACATGTAGAACAAATCTCATGGAAAATTAACTGAAAACTGGCAGAAGAACTCCTATACAACCAAGGCTGCAAGAAAGATTGCACATAACTGGGTAGGATGGGGAAAAAGGCATCTGGTTGAGACCTATATGCCTGGGAGTGGTCTAAGAAGAAAGGAAAGACTGCACAGGCAAACTCTTGCCCTGGGATGTGAGCCACAGACTGGGTATCCCAGTCTTGGGGCCCTATATGGAGGAGATAATCTCCCTTGGTTGCTGGGAGAACTACTGGGACACATAGAATGGCTGGAGAAGCCTAGACTCCACTTGCAAGGAATTCATGGGTGCTGGGAGGAGAGAGCTTTGCACTGGTGGCTGCTGCCCTACCATTCTCACCAACCCAAGCTGGACAAACACCCTGGCCCCACACCAGGGTTTGGCACAGGATCTAGGATAGCTGGGTCCTAGGAAAAGACTTTATCTAGTGATGCAGAGATGGCCAGGGGTCCTAGGGACTGGTCCAGGAGAGGTGGCAGTGGCCACTGTTAGCACATATTCAGGTAGTACCAGGGCAGCAGCCCAGACCTCTGGTGACAATGCAGACACTCAAGCCCCCATGACTAGCACATCATGAGCCCCACTCCCAGGCCAGCAAATGCTCTGACCCTGCCCACTCCATGTTACAGCTGGGTATTGGATCTGGGGCTGTCAGCTTTGAGAAAAGACTCAATCTAGGGATGCAGAGGAGAGACCCCAGTGCGGGGAGAAGAAATAACATAAACTTAAAGAGAACAGAGCCTACTTGAGCCCAACCCTCAGGGCTTCCACTCCATTAACTGGGGAAGCAGACCCTGCCTCTGACAGGGAAGCTACAGCTATGGAGCAGAGAGGAAGTCTCACCTCACACCCTGCTCAGGCTTTAGCTCCTCCAACACCAGGCACACTTTCTATTAAGGTGATACTGGCCAGCACATCCTGAGGAAAGGCATGGCTGGTGTCCACATCAAATCCATTCCTGGGCACACACAGTCTAAATACAGACACCCCCCACACATAAAAATACCTTTTCAAGTTCACAATAGATAACTGTTTCACCAAAATTCATAGAGACAAAGAAAGTTAAGTAAAATATAAAGGCAGAGGAACTACTCCCAATTGAAAGAGCAAGAGAAAACACCTGAAAAAATAATGAAACAGAGAAAATTAGTCTACCAGACACTGGGTTCAAAAAGTTGGTAATAAAAATAATGCTAAATGAATAAAGAAAGAGTATCAATATAAATGTAGATCATTTTAACAAGGAAGTAGAAATTATAAAGATGATCTAATCAAAAATATATAATTCAATTTCTGAGATAAAAAAGACTCTAGAGGGCTTCTCAGGTGGTGCAGTGGTTGAGAATCTGCCTGCCAATGCAGGGGACACAGGTTCGAGCCCTGGTCTGGGAAGATCCCACATGCCACGGAGCAACTGGGCCCGTGAGCCACAACTACTGAGCTTGCACGTCTGGAGCCTGTGCTCGGCAATGAGAGAGGCCACGACAGTGAGAGGCCCGTGTACTGCGATGAAGAGTGGCCCCCGCTCGCCGCAACTAGAGAAAGCCCTCGCACAGAAATGAAGACCCAACACAGCTAAAAATAAATACATAAGTTAAAAAAAAATAATAATAAATAAATAAATAAATAAAAACCGTCAATGAAATCCCGATTTAAAAAAAAAAAACACTCTAGAAACAATGAGTAGCTGAATAAATGACACAGAAGAAAGCATTATTGATCTGGAAGATAGAATAATAGAAATCACCTATTCACAACAGTAGACAGAAAAACAAACAAAAAATTAAAGTAGCATATGAGATAGATCTGTGAGATAATATAAAATGTGCCAACATGTGCATAAAAGAGGTTCCAGAAGGAGAGGAGAGAGAGAAGGGGATTAAAATGTATTTGAAGAAATTATGACTGAAAACCTCCCAAACCGAAAGAAGGATACAGATATCTAGGAATAGGAAGCACAGAGGGTCCCAAATAAGACACAAAGGGAAAAATTGACAATAATACAATAATAGTAGGAGACTTTAACACCCCACTGACATCAATGGACAGATCACCCAGACAGAAAATAAATAAGGCAACAGAGGTCTCAAATGACACGATAGATAATTATCTGCCAGACACTACATCTAAATAAAGCAGAATACACATTCTTTTCAAGCACACATGGAACTTTCTCCAGATAGACCATCTGCTAGGTCACAAAATAAGCCTTAACAAATTTAAGATGATAGAAATTATATCAAGCATCTTTTCCTACCACAATGGTATGAAACTAGAAATCAACTACAGAAAGAAAAACAGGAAAAGAACAAACACTCAGAGACTAAACAACATGCTACTAAAAAAAATGGGTCAAAAATAAAATCAAAGAAGAAATTAGAAAATACCTCAATACAAATGTAAATGAAAACCACACTTCACAGAAAGGGATGAGGAAAAAATCAGTTCAAAGAGGAAATTTCACAACCATATAGGCCTTCCTTAAGAAACAAGAAAAATCTCAAATAAACAACCTAACCTACCACCTAAAGGAATTAGAAAAAGAAGAACAAACAAAGCCTAAAGTCAGAAGGAAGGATGCAATAAAGATCAGAGAAAAAATGAATAAAATATAAATTAAAAAAACAATAGAAAAGATAAATAAAATGAGCTGATTTTCTGAGAAGATAAACAAAACTGATAAAGCTTTAGCTAGGCTCACCAAGCAGAAAAAAGGATCTAAATAAACAAAATAAGAAATGAAAAAGGAGAAATAATAGCTGATACCATAGAAATACTAAAAAAGAGAAAAATCGTAAGAGAATACTACAAACAGTTATATGCCCACAAATTGAACAAACTGGAAGAAACAGACAAATTTCTAGAAACATATAACCTGCCAAGACTGAATCAAGAAAAAATAGACAATTTGAACACAACAATCACTTGTAGTGAAATTTAATTTGTAATAAAAATAATTCCAGCAAACAAAAGTCAAGGAATGGATAAACTTTACAGGGAAATTCAATTAAACATATAAAAATTTAAAGAATGACTTATACATATCCTTCTCAAACTACTCCAAAATATTGAAGAGGAGGGAACACCCCCAAATTCATTCTATGAAGACACCATCACCTGATACTAAAAGCAGAAAAAGACACTAAAAAAATAAAATTATGGTCAAAAATTTTGATGAATATAGATGCAAAAATCATTGACAAAGTGTTAGCAAACCAAATCCAACGATACATGAAAAAGGATTATACACCATGATCAATTTGGATTTAATCCAGGCTCACATGGATGGTTCAACATATGCAAATCAATCAATGTGATACACCACACTAACAAAAGAAGAGACAAAAACCAAGTGATCATCCCAATAGATGCAGAAAAAGCATTTGACAAAATTCAACATCCATTCATGATAAAAAATTCTCATCAAGGTGGGCAGAAAGGGAACGTATCTCAACATAATAAAGCCCATTCATGACAAACCCATAGTCAACATTATACTCAACTGTGAAAAGCTGAAAGTCTTCTCACTAAATTCAGGAACAAGACAAGGATGCCCATTCTTGCTGCTTCTATTTAACATAGCATTGGAAGTCCAAGCCACAACAATCAGACAAGAAAAATAAATAAAAGGTATCTAAATTGGAAGGGAGGAGGTAAAACTGTCACTATTTGCAGATGACATGATACCTTATAGAGAACCGTAAATTCTCCACCCCAAAACCATTAGAACTAATACATGAATTTAGCAAGGTTTCAGGATATAAGATTAATATACAGAGATCTGTTGTGTTTCTATACACTAAACATTACATATCAGAATGAGAAAGTAAAAAAAAAAAAAAAAATCCTGTTTAAAATCACATCAAAAAAATAAGAAACCTAGAAATAAACTTAACCAGGGAGGTGAAAACTATACACTGAAAACTACAAAACACTGATGAAGAAAACTAAAGATGAGTCAAAAAAATAAAAAGATATCCTATGTTCTTGTATTGGAAGAATTAATATTATTAAAAATGGCCAAGAACCCAAAGCAATCTATAGATTTAACACAATCGCTATCAAAATAACCAGGACATTTTTCACAGAACTATAACAATCATAAAATTTACATGGGACCACAAAAGACCACAAATTACAAAAGCAATCTTGAGACAAAAAGAACAAAGCTGGAGGTTTAACACTCCCTGATGTCAGACTGTACAACAAAGCTACAATAATCAAGACAGTGTGGTAGTGGCACAAAAACAGACACATAGATCAATGGAATAGAATAAAGAGCCCAGAAATAAACCCACACACTTATGGTCAATTACTCTACAACAAAGTAGGCAAGAATATACAGTGGAGAAAAGAAAGTCTCTTCAAAAGTGGTGCTGGGAAAACTAGACAGCCACATGTAAAACAATGTAATTAGAACATATCCTCATACCATTTACAAAAATAAACTCAAAATGTCTTAAAGACCTAAAGGTAAGACATGAAACCATAAAACTCTTAGACAAGAACAGAGGCATAAAACTCTTTGACATAAACTGAACCAATATTTTCTTGAATCAGTCCTTCAAGGGGAAATAACAGGAAATAAAAGCAAAAATAAGCAAATGGGACCTCATTAAACTTAAAAGCTTTTGCACAGCAAAGGAAACCATTAACAAAATGAAAAGACAACCTATGGAACGGGAGAAAATATTTGCAAATGATATGATCAACAAGGGGTTAATATCCAAACAGTTCATACACTGCAATATCAAAAACAAACAAACAAACAATCCAATCAAAAATGGGCAGAAGACTTGAATAGACATTTTTTTGTTTCCAAAGAAGACACACAGATGGCTAATAGGCACATGAAAAGATGCTCAACATTGTTAATTATTAGGGAAATACAAATCAAAAGCACAATGAGATATTACCTCACAACTGTCAGAATGGCTATCATGAAAAAGTCTATAAAAAACAAATGTTGGAGAGGATGTGGAGAAAAGGAAACCCCCGTACACTGTTGGTGGGAATGTATTAGTGCAGCCACTAGGGAAAGGGTCCTTAAAAAAATTAAGGAGGTTCCTTAAAAAAATTAAAAATAGAATTACCATATGATCTAGTGATTACCCTCCTAGGTATATATCGGGAAAACACTAATTCAAAAAGATACATTCACCCCAATGTTCATAGCAGCACTATTTACAGTAGTCAAGACATGGAAGCAACCCAAGTGTCCAACAACAGATGATTGGCTTAAGAAGATGTGGTATATATATACAGTGGAATATTACTCAGCCATAAAAATGAATGAAATACTGCCATTTGCAGCAACAGGTATGGACTTAGAGAATATTATGTTTAGTGAAATAAGTCAGAGAAAGACAAATACTATATCACTTATATCTGGAATCTTAAAAACAATACAAATAAATTTACATACAAAATAGAAACAAACTCATAGACACAGGAAAAAAAAACTTACGGTTGCTGAAGGAAAGAGGGAAGGGGGGAGGCACTAATTAGGGGTCCGGGTTTAACAGATATACAAGCTACTATATGTGAAATAGATAAGCAACAGGAATTTACTGTATAGCAAAAGGAACTCTACCCATTACCTTGGAATAATGTATAATGAAATATAATTCACACAAATACTGAGTCACTATGCTGTTCACTTGAAACTAACACAATATTGTGAAGCGACTATACTTTAATTAAAAAAAAAATAGTATGTGCTTCCCTTGCATCCATTTTGTTTTACTCTAGTGACTGAATTTTCATATTAGTAATATTAATTTTTACATTCACTATTTTCAAGTGGTTCACATTTCCAAAATATTTTCTTATCTTTTTTTGGGAAATGTTTATGCTTATTTAAAATTTTTGATTTTGATGTTTCATTCACCCATCTGAAAAAAAAGAAACAGAAAATATAAAGGAAAAAAGATGTGAGCATACAAGAAGATGTATTAATATCCCTATAATAAGAATTCAAAATTAAGGGAAATAGAAGTAATAAAGGAGGAAAATATTTGGAGAAATAATGATTAAGAATTTTCTCATATTCAAGAAAGAGAAGAGACCTTCAACTTATTGTATTCATATAATGAAAAACATCAATGTTGAAAAAAATATCCTTAACCAGACAGAGTAGTGAAATTTAAGAACACAATTCAACTAAAGTATGCACATTCTTTTCAACTGTACACAAAAAAGACAATATACAAAAATAAAGGATTTTTGTACACCAGCAATTAACAACAAAAATAGTTGAAACTATAGTTTAAAATTGAATCCAAACAAGTGAATTATCTGGGGATACATTTAACAGTATATGTGAGAGATCAATCAGGCTCCTGGTCAAAAAAACTATGTGTGGTTTTTCAGACCCAACCTTAGGCAATTACAAAGGCATTACCTGGCTGGTCCCATGAGGAAGACCTGTCTTCTCCACACTAGATTTGGTGCACTGTTAGCACACTGCAGTCTCTGAAGGTAGTTACAGCAAGAACTCTTGCCCCTCTGGCTGGCCATGTTCTTACGCATCTCTGCATTCCTTGCCCAGGCACCTCCACTTGGAGGTCTCCTTGTAAGGGAAACTTGAAGACATTTTTCTCCACTCTCAGTAAGTATTCAGTACTTTTCCACTCCTCCTACTTTCCCCTTCCTTTCCCACTGTACCCAGCTCCGTAAAATGGTAGGAGTCTTTTATTCAGGACTCTCTCAACAGTGTAATTATCCCTTGCAATGGCCTCTTATGTGCTGATCCACCTGAGTACAGTTTCTTGAGGGAAAATGGAACAGGAGGCAATGGGCACCTTTTCTGCTTTTAGACTCTTGCTTGTACTATGGCAGTAAGTGATTAAAGGCTTGACTGTCATTTTCACCTTTGGCTTGTTGCTTTAAATGCCTATTCTGACACCTGGAAATGCAGCTCTCTCTTCAGCTCAGCTGAGTCCCTGACAATGTCTTTAACACTTGTACACTGAAAACTACAAACATTCTTGAGAGAAATTAAAGAAAGAGACATGTTATATTCAGGAACTGGAAGAATCAACATTTTGAAGATACCATGTCTCAATAAGTAATCTATAAATTCATAGTGATCTCAGAATCCCAGTAAGACGTTTTTGGAAACAAAAACAAATTTGAAAAGTCTATTAGTCAAATGATTTGAAATAAAAAAAACAAAGTTGAAAGATTTGTATCTGACTTAGATATAGTATTCAAGAGAGTGTGGTTTTTAAATAAGAACAGGCATATATATTAATGGAACAGAAGAGAGATTCCAGATAGGCCCACATACAAACGGTCAAGTGATTGTTTTATTCTTTCCCAGATTTTTTCTAACATTTCACGCTGAAATGATTTTTAACTTCCAGAAGAGTTGAAAATAGAGCACTGACACTTCCCAAAACCCTTCACCCAGCTTTCCATAATGTTAACGTTTTACATAATCATGGCAAATTTGCCAAAATCAAGAAGTTAATATTGGTAAAATACTAGTAACTAAACTATTGACTTTACTTGGATTTCATCAGTTTTTCTACATTTTTTTTGTTCCAGATGCAAACCAGGATACCACACCAAATTTAGTTTTCATGTCTCCTTAGTCTCTTGCAATCTGTGACAGTGTCTCTGTCTTTCCTCGTTTTTCACGATCTTGACACTTTTGAAGAGTGCCTTAGATCTCTCCCTGCTTACCTGAGAAATCATAGGAAAACTCAATCCTTTAATCTATTTAAATCGTTTGTTCTACCACTGAATGTTATATATTTTGAGATTTTTCATTATAATTATTGATAAAAAAATTATTGGAAGTCATTTCATTAGGTTAAAAATATTTTACCAAATATTTTATCTCATGTCTTTGTGAGATTTCCTTTATCTCTTGCCAGGAAGTTATCATTTTTGCATCTCAAGCCAAAGTACAGAATATTAAATCATTTTCATCTTCACTATCTAATTAACCAACTGTTCAACTGCACATTGCCATTTCTCTTCCAACATCTCAAGTTTTAACTAGAATAAAAATTAAAACAATCTATATTTTCAAATTTTTCCAATATCTTTTGCTCAAGTTCTTTACTTTCAAAATGTTATGCTTATAGAGATGTCAAAATTGTATAGCTATATAATTAATACCGTGTTAATTTGTATAAAGTCATTGTTGAATTACTTTCTCTTCTATTGTAGTAACATTATTCTATTGTCATATATTTTGAGTAGATAAGCACTTTGTTTTCCTTAGTTAGTGGAGTTTTGTTGGGTATAGAAAACAATGTAAATATTTATTCTAGTGGCATATGTAAAGAGAGATGCAGTTTTTTACAATAGCTCAAACTACCTTGATTGGGAAGGTATAATGGGAAATTTTACATATCTACAGAAGATTTAAGTTATTTTTAATACTCCATTTTATTCTGATTTTATTTCTAATTTTTTACCTTTATGAAAAGTGTGTTCACAAGGTTGACAAAATGAGGTTAAAAACAGAAGGTTAAAAAAATTTACTCAATTAAACAGATATTCTACTTTTTCTACAAAGATTACCTTTTCTGAGTGCTGAAATCTATAAATAAAGCTGTTGAAATGCTTCACTTATGTTTCTGGCATTAAAACCAGTACAGAATTCAAATTAAATGTTCCAATAAACAAGGCTCTAATTATTTTACCTGACTGCATATTCAAGTAATACTTCTTGTATTATTAAAGTTTCACTATCCATTTTTCTTTTATAATTCATTTTGTAACTCATATAGGTATTGACATAAAAGCAAATCAATAGATTAGGAAAATATATTTTTTATTCATGCTAACTATAATATTTTGTAGTTTAAATATGAATCTCATAATGCAACCATCACCACATCACCACTCTGTAATTCCAGAATATTTTCATCATCACAGTTAGAAAATGTACCTATTAGCAGCCACTGCCTCTTTCTTCTTCCCCTCTGCCCCTGGAAACCATTAACATATGCTCTGTTTTTGGGGAAATGCCAATTCTGACTTTACATATAAATGGAATCACACAATAAGCATTTGTGTCTGGCTTCTTTCCAATGTTTAAATGTTTAAAGATTCAACCATGATGTGGCATATATTCACACTCCAGTTTTAAGTCTGAATACTATTCCAATGTATAGATATACTATATTTTATTTATCTTTTAATCAGTTAATGGACATTTTGGGTTGTTTCCATTTTTTGGTTATCATGAATAATGCTGCCATAAACATTCATGTACAAGTTTTTATGTGAACATGTTTTCAATTTTGAGGGGTATATACCTAGGAGTTGAATTACTGAATCATATGCTAATGCTATGTCTGACTAATTGAGAGACTGCTAAAAATGTTTTCCTAAGTGGTTGCAATCTTTTATATTCCCACCAGCTATGTATGACGGTTTCAATTGCTATATATCCTCACCAACACTTGTTATTGTCTGTCACTTAATTAAAGTCATTCTAGAGAAAGTGAATTTTATCTCCTTGCCATTTTGATTTACATTGCACAGATAACTAAAGATGCTGAGAGTCTTTTCATGTGCTTATTTGCCATTTGTGTACCTTCTTTGGGGGAAATTCTATTCAAATCCTTGGCCCATTTTTAAATTGAATTTTTTTGTCTTTTAAATGTTGAGCTTTTAATAAGAATTCTTTATATAATGCAAAAACCTTATGTGATACGTGATGTTTTCCATGAAATTTGGGATTTTTCAGCAATTTTTTCTTCAAATAGTCATTCTGCCTTTTATCTCCTCTCCTGGAAATCCTATTATGTGTCTGTTACTATCTTTTATAATGTCCCACAGGTCTCTGAGTTCACCTTTCTTCATTCTTTTTTCTTCTCTTCTAACAGACTGAATAATTTCAGTTAACCAATCTACAAGTTCATTGATTTTTCTCTTCTGTCTGCTCAAATCTGCTGTTGAGTTCCTTTGGTAAATTTTTTCATTTCAGTAATTAAACTTTACAACATCCAGAATTTCTATTTGATTCTTTGTCATCTCTTGGTTGATGTTCTCTATTTGTTGAGACAGCATTCTCATTTTTTAATTCTTTAGACATGTTTTCTTTAGTTCTTTTAGCATACTCTAAAAAATTGATTTTAAACATTTGTCTAGTAATTCCTATGCCTGGACATCCTCAAGGACAATTTCAATTAACTGCCTTTTTTGCTCCTATGTATGAGCCATGCTTTTTGTTTGTTTGTTTATTTGTTTTGGTATATTTCTTAATTTTTGATTGAAAACTATACATGCTATGTAATATAAATTGGCAACTCTGGAAATTATATTCTTTCTCTTCCCTAGAGTTTGTTTTTGTTGCTCTTTGCTGCTTGTTTCCTGATATGATTCTGTAAGTTCTGTGTTGTCATTCACGGACACTGATGTGTTTGATTGATTAGCTTAGGGGTCAGCTAATGTTTCCACAGATATTTCCTTAAATGACTGAAACCAATAATTCAACCAATCTTTGCTGAGGGGTTTTGCATGAGTATTGACTCTTTACACTTCACCAGGCATTTTACTTTACCTTAGCCTTTACTTCTTGATTGAGCAGAGCCTCAAGATTTTATCTAGAGATAAAAGCTTAAAGCTTTCTTAGGTCTTTCCTAAGCTTGTGCTCAGTCGTGATATGCACATGGTCCTATGACTCAAGTGACCTTCCAGATTCTCAGGAATATTTCATAGCATTTCTAAGCCTTTATGAACATCTCATTCTCCAGCTCTTTCTTTCAAGTTTATCTATAATTTGCTACAGCT